>NW_027602328.1:0-39601 GCF_053455715.1 Rhinoraja longicauda
AGAGAGAGAGAGAGAGAGAGAGAGAGAGAGAGAGAGAGAGAGAGAGAGAGAGAGAGAGAGAGAGAGAGAGAGAGAGAGAGAGAGAGAGAGAGAGAGAGAGAGAGGGGGAGAGGGAGAGAGAGAGAGACGGAAGAGAGAGGGAGAGGGGGAGAGAGGGGGGCGGAGGCCCACCCACCCTCCACCTGACCGGTCCCCAGTGCGGAGGGCGGGAGGGTGAGAATGAGGAGGTAGAAACTGAAATAAACACTTCAATGATCAGGGACTGTCATTAAAAATGATCAATATATATGACAGGCAATGGTGTTATTTTTTCTGCTTAATCTGCGTCTTTGATTGGGTGAATGTGAGGGGCTGGGGGTCCTGGAGCGGGGCCGGCGATGGGATCATCCGCCCGGGACTGACAGCTGGAAGATGCGGCGGTGAATGTGAGGAGCCGGAGCCCGGAGCGGAGAGACTGCGGCCGCCCTCTGGGATGCGCTCAGGGCGGGGGTTTATTAATGAGCCGCAGCGCTGAGGTGAGCGGATATTTCACCGCGCTCTTCACCTGCTCCCTGAACTTGGACTGGGTCACCGCGTAAATAAATGTGTTGGTGCAGCAGCTGAGATTCCTCAGCAAATACCCGACGTTGTTAAAGATATATTGAGAAGCATTCATATCATTCCCAATCCCTGTGATCTGATAATAGACGACGTTTACAAACAGCGTCAGCCACAGGAGGATGAAGCTGCCGGAGATGGTGAAGAGTAAAACCACAGACCTCCTCCTGCTCTCCATCTCCGGGTCACTGCGCTTCTCCCCCTTGCTCTCACCCCTCAGCCCCTGACGGACCCGACTGGCCACTAAAATGTGCCGGACTGTCAGAGCGTTGAGCAGCAGGATCACAGCGAAAGGGAGGAACGGAGTTAAAACCGTGTCGATCCAGTCAAATGCCACCCACCCGGGGTCAGTGAAAGCACTGCCCACCGTTACACATGCCCACGGGACATTGTCGATGATTTTCCAGGGTTCCAGTGTGAAGTAGCGGGGAACGTTTTTCAGACACAGCAGAACGCCGGCTGTTGCGAGAACCGCAGCCGCAGTTTTCCCGGTGCAATATTTTGTTTTCAGCTTCTGGCAACAAATGGCGACAAAGCGATCAAAGGTGAAAGTGACGGTGAACCAGACAGAACAGTCTGCAGCTGCAAACTGCAGTACATAGTTAACACTACACACAGGGGTGATGGCCAGGAAACTCCAATAAAAGTAATGGTATCGGATCCGATACAAAATGACCTCGGTGATCAGGGTGAGTAGATCGGCCGCTGCCATGGCCACCAGGTAGCGAGTGGTGCAGGTGGAGAGGCCGCACTTTCCCCGGGACAGGATCACAATCGCCACTAAATTCACTGCGGAAAGAGAAGGGGACGGACACTGGGCATCACTGAACATGGTCTCCGGGGCTGAACACCGGCTCCACTTTCAGCTGGAGATCAGGAGTGTTGGAGTCGGTGCGCGGCTGCAGGTTTAACAATGTCAGACCCGGCTCCGACTGTGCCCGACCTGCCAACTTCAGGGGAGAGGAGATAAGGCGACGGGCGGGGTAAAGGGCGGGGAGGGAACGAGCAGCCTCCCGCTACAATAGGCGGAATGGTCCTGTCTACAGTTAACCCCGCTCACAGTCTCTGATGGGGTCGGTTTGACAGACTTAACCGTGACCGGCCGCGTTTAACCAGGGCTCTGGGAACTCGGCATCTGATGGGGACGAGGAGGGTTCCAGAGGGAAGGCAGGGACAACTTAGGATCCGGCAGCAGAGTGGCTCCGTTAATGGATTCATTCCACAGTGAGTTCAGTTCGGGAACAACACACGCCGGTAGATCCGCGGCCACTGGGTCAGGAGATCGATCCAATTATTGACCAACAGGCGGTGGAATCCGACTGTGACAGACTCCACAGTGAGACGTGTCCACAGGAGCGGGTGTTCACTCTGATCAATAACTCAGACACAGTGAACTTCACAATGTAAACCCCTTCCCAGTCACACCGTCCCGGAGAGCTGCCTGTCCCGAGCACTGGGACAACTCTGGGCAAGGTCCCACTGAAGGCAAGAACAACATTCTAGTGGGTCCCGGCAGTGGGAGAAAAAGAGGGTTAGTTTGGGCTGTCTGAAAATAAGAAAAATCACAGCGTTAATTCAAAGATATTTCATTTAGAGGATTGATATACTTCACATATTCTTGTACAACGATCATCAGTTGGGAATATTGTAACACGATCAGAATCATGTCAACACCGGTTAACAGACGGAGTTATAAAACTTGAATCGTCCTGCTCACTTACCAGGGACTCCAACGGCAGCAATGATCACGTACAAGATTTTCTGCACGTCGAAATATTCCCAAAGCTTTTCCCCCATTTTCTCTGCCCAGCGACGTGTCCAAGTGAGCTACCGGTAATCTCTCGGAATGAAATGCTGGGGCAGAACATTCCCGGAGATTTTATACCACTTTCCGTCTCCACCGGGACAGTCAAGTTTCAATAGTGTTTAAAAATAGAGATTTTGAAATGATTCGCAAATAGATGACATCAGACAAGTGAAATCCCTGCTGAGACAGGTCGTGATTTATTCAGGGAATTGATTGAGAAACTCCAAAGACTGGGAATCGTGGCGATACTGAGGGATGGAAATTGGGAGCGGCATTGCTCCAGCAAAGGGGATATTGTTTCAAATTCCATCAGGTCCAACTCTCCGCCTCATGTTGTTTGTCTGATTTCCTTCAATCCGCTTCACTCACTAAGGCAATCCCAAATTCCAGGGATCCTCTCAGGGCTTCTGGTGCCCAGTTTGATGGTGGAGTGGGCGAACATGTTTCTCAGGTTGAGGAGTTAGGTCAACAGACCACCTCGCACTAAAATGGCCCCTCCACTCTGGTTCACCGCTCAATATGATCGCGGCTTAACTGACTGCAACCTCAACCCCACACTCCCGGCGAGGCCGGTAACCATTCACACCTTGCTTGCCTGCAGTGGGTCTGATTTTGCGCCGGGACAATAACATGCTCTGCCTTCGTCACCTCTGAGGAGGAACGACCCAAAGACTCACCACACTCAGAGAAAAGAAACATTGTGGCTTCAGAATTGTTCGAAACCCAAATAATACAGCGAATGATGTGGCAGATCTCCCTCCTCCCTTTCTCTCTCCCTCCATCCTTACTGCTCTCCTCTCTTTGAACTGTGACTCTCTCTACTACCCTCCCTGTTCTCTCTCTCTGCGCCTCTGTCTCTGTCAACCTTTCACCCCTTACCCCTCCCTCCCCTCTCACTCTCACTGCATCTCTCCCTCAGTTTCTCTCTATCTATCTCACTCTTCCCTCTCTCCCTTTTGCCAACCCACTCGCTCTGAACACCCCTCCCTCTTCATCTTCCCAATCTCCCTTTGATAATTCACTGCCCCTCCATCTCTTCCCCTTTCGTCTTCTCAGCTATCTCTACCTATCTGTCTCTCTCTCTCTTTTCCCCAACTCTCCTCCTGCTCGCCCCCACTTCTCTCTCCAACGCCATTCAGGGGAAGTGCGGTTAGAACGGTTAGCCGCCATGGGATGTAACAGCTGTCCCTGTGCCTCTTCCCTGGGGACTGGAGAGAGTGTTTCCTACACCAATCTCTGTGACCCCCTCCCCTCCGGTCCCTACACCCCCTCTCTATGACCCCATCCCTCCTGCCCTTACACCCCACACTCTCCTCGTCTCTGTGACACCCTCCCCTCCCGCCCTTACACCCTCTCCTGTCTCTGTGAACCCCTCCCCTCCGGCCCCTAAACTCCCTCTCCCTGTCTCTGTGACTCCCCTCTCGTCCTCTTCAAAGCCCCCACATCCTTCCTGTAGTGTGGGACGAACAGAACTGCGTGCAATAGTCCAAATGCAGCCTGACCAACGTCCTGGAGAGATGCATCTTGACGTCCTGGCTCTTGAACTCGATTCCGCGGCAGATGAAGGCAAGCGGACCACACGCCTTCTTCACCGCTCTGTCTACTCGTGTTGCCACTTTACGGGGAGTTCCGGAGTTTATCAGGAACAGTTTCTTTCTCTCCACAATCAGACTACTGCACGGAGTTAGTATTTAGAGTCACAGAGTGATGCAGCGTGGAAACAGGCCCTACCTTCGCCCCAACTTGCCCACACCGACCAACATGCCCTATCTACACTATTCCCACGTGCCCGCGTTTGGCCCATATCCCTCCAAACCTGTCATATCCATGTACCTGTCCAAGTGTCTCTTAAACTGTGTGATAGTCCCTGCCTCAACTTCCTTCTCCGGCAGCTCGTTCCATACACCCACCACCCGCTGTGTGGAAAAGTTGCCCCTCGGGTTCCTTCTAAATCTTTCCCCCCTCACCTTAAACCTATGTCCTCTGGTTCTCATTTCCCCTACTCTGGGCAAGGGACTCTGTGCATCTACCCGATATATTCCTCTTATTTAATAGCATTTATTTCAAGAGGGCTTGCATATAGTCAAGTCATGTCAAGTCAATTTTATTTGTATAGCACATTTAAAAACAACCCACGTTGACCAAAGTGCTGTACATCTGTTAAGGTACTAAGGAAAAAATGAAGCATACAGTAGCACACAAACATATCAGCACATACAAAACAGTTCACAGCGCCTCCTCAATGGGCCTCAAACGCTAGGGAGTAGAAATAGGTTTTGAGCCTGGACTTAAAGGAGTCGATGGAGGGGGCAGTTCTGATGGGGAGAGGGATGCTGTTCCGCAGTCTAGGAGCTGCAACCGCAAAAGCGTGTTAAACCCTGATCTTAAGCCTAGACCGCGGGATAGTGAGTAGCCCCAAGTCGGCCGACCTGAGGGACCTGGAGTTAGAGAGGTGGGTTAGAAGATTTTTGATGTAGTGAGGGGGAATGTCCATTTAGGGCTTTATATGTGAATAGGAGGAGCTTGAAGTTGATCCTGTACCGTACAGGGAGCCAGTGGAGAGAGGCCAGAATCGGCGTGATGTGGTCCCTTTTACGGGTACTCGTCACGAGTCTCGCTGCGGCGTTTTGGACCAGTTGCAGGCGGGACAGGGAAGATTGGCTGATCCCAGTGTATAGGGAGTTGCAGTAGTCTAGGCGGGAGGAAATGAGAGCGTGAATGGTTTTTTCAGTGCCGTCGAATTGGAGGAAAGGTTTGATTTTAGCTATGGTACGAAGTTGGAAGAAGCTGGCTTTTACCACAGCGTTGACTTGCTTGTCAAATTTTAATGCAGAGTCAAATAACACGCCGAGGTTTTTGACATGCGGTTTGACTAGGCAGGATAGGCTTCCAAGACTGCCTGTTATCGATTTGATGGAGTCGGGGGGCCTAATAGGATGACCTCAGGCTTGCTCTCGTTTAATTAGAGGAAGTTCTGTGCCATCCAACATTTTATGTCCTCAAGGCAGTGTAAGAGGCTGTTTAAATTTGACTGGTTGTAGGGCTTCAGGGGGAGGTAAAGCTGAGTGTCATCGGCATAGCAGTGGAAAGAAATGCCGTGCCTTTGAATGATTTGGCCAAGGGGGAGCATGTATAGAGAGAAGAGAATGGGGCCTAGGATGGAGCCTTGTGGAACTCCGCAGGAGGGGCTAGCTGGAGCAGAGGAATAACTGCCTATGTTGATGGCGAAACTCCTAATTTTGAGGTAGGAAGCGAACCAGCTCACGGCAGTGCCATCAATGCCAACCGCGTACCGGAGACGGTCAATAAGGATGGTGTGGTCCACTGTATCGAACGCTGCGCTGAGGTCGAGACGGAGCAGGATTGCACAGTCGCCGGTGTCGATGGCGAGAAGCAGGTCGTTGTGTACCTTCAACAAGGCAGACTCTGTGCTGTGGTGGGCTCTGAAACCTGACTGGAAACTTTCCAGGATGGTGTTTTGGTGTAGGTATGGCACTAATTGGTTTAGAATTGCCTTTTCAAGGACTTTTGACAGGAATGGCAGTTTGGAAATGGGTCTGTAGTTACTAGGCAAGGTGGGGTCTAGGTTAGGTTTTTTCAGTAGGGGCTGGACCACCGCGTGCTTGAAACAGGTTGGAACAGTACCAGTGGCCAGAGAACTGTTGATAATAGAGCGACTATTGCAATGACATCCTTCAGAAGGGCAGTGGGGGCAGGATCAAGGGGGCAGGTTGCAGGTTTCATAGCGGAGACAAGCTTTGCAAGGGAGGATAGAGTGACGGGTTGGAAACAGTCCAATTTAGATGAACAGACTCGTGAGACAGCTAGGTCACGGGTGGGAGGGGAAATGTTCATTCTAATGTTCTCAACTTTGCTGGTGAAAAATTTAGCGAATTCTTCGCACTTAGCAGGGGACCTAACTAAGCTGGTACTGGGGTCGGGACATATGACAGAGGTAATTGTGCTAAATAGGACCTTGGAGTTATGAGAGTTTTTGGAAATAAGGTCGGAGAAGTATTGTGCTCTAGCAGACTTTACTGCTTCCTGGTATTTGAGAAGATTGTTTCTCAGAATTTCGAAGGAAATTTGAAGCTTGTCACATTTCCACCTCCGTTCTGATTTTCTGCACTCCCTTCTTAGGGCTTTGGTGGTGTCATTGAGCCAAGGCCGACCTTTGGGCTTAGGCTTTTTCATTTTAAGGGGAGCGATAGAATCCAGGATGGAAGAGCAAGTGATATTAAATAAAGAGGTGAGATCCTCAGTGCTGAGATGGGGGGGAGAAGCCTCAATAGTGCAGATGTTGGGGGCAGCTGTGAGAGCCTCGGAGAATTTACTGGCAGGCAATGAATTTATGTCGCGGGAGTAGCGAACAGGGAGATGAGATTTTGCGGGAGATAAAGGCAGAGATGCGTCAAAAATGATAGCGCTGTGGTCCGATAGACAGGCCTCAGTAGTTTCAATGTTGTAGATTGTGAATCCGGACGATAACACTAGGTCGAGAGTATCCTAACTTGTGAGTGGGTCCCGTGGTGTGAAGAGTCTGTGGTCTCCGCAAAGCCATCAAGGATGCCAAGAGACAATACCGGGAGAAACTTAAGTCCAAGTACAACCTCTGGGTCACACGGAGAATGTGGCACGGTCTGATTAAGATAAATGGATGCAAAGAATGTTCGGGGATGGCACGTGATGACGTAGGCACAGGTTGTGGTCTTCCAGCTCCTCCGAACAAAACTTAGAAAAGTACCGAGTAAGTTAAAAAAAAATTGAACAAAAGTTTCTTAGAAAGTCTATAATTCTCTATAAAGATCGGGGGATTATTGAAACATGTCTCCTAAACAAAAACTGAAGAAACATATTGGTTTAAAGAGATCGGGTGAGAAGAGGGAAGGAGGCCCTGTTGCGATGGAGAATCCTCGTGCTCAAGTTGAGAGGACTGATCCCGAAGAATGGCAAACAGGAGCGGCGGCACCCGGGAGGAAGAAGCATGCCTCGCGTGAATACGGGGAACCGCGCATGCGCGAACAAGGGGAACCGTGCATGCGCGAATTGTCACAAGGGAAGTTAAAGAAACTACAATCCCAGGATGCCTCTGCCACAGATAGTGACATCGACCAGGACCAGGACCAAGGACATACAGACGATCAAGAAGATTCATCAGAAGATGAACCTTGCCTATTTGATAGACCTAAAGGTAAAATTGAAAGTAAAAAATATAGGGGAAGTATGGAAGAGATCTTACAAGAAGTATGTGAACAATTAAAAAATAATACCATCGCCACCAACAGAAGTTTAAAAAAAATGGATAAATTGGATAAAAAAGTTTAAAAATTGGAAGTTAAGACTGAAGATACTACTGAAAGAGTGAATAAGATCGAAGACAACGTAACTGCTTGGATAACAGAAAGGAAACAGATATTTGAAAAACTGGACTTGTTGGAGAATACTAGTAGACGAAACAATATAAAGATTGTTGGTCTTGAAGAAGGCGCAGAGGGAGAAGATTCAATAGAATTCTTTCAAAAATGGATTCCGAATATTTTGGGAATGGAAAAAAGTGAAATCGAAATTGAAATTGAAAGGGCACATAGGGCATTAAGACCAAGTCCAAAACAGGGTCAGTATCCGAGATCAATTCTGATAAAATTATTGAGATATCAAGATAAAGAAAGAATTTTGAAGGCGGCTGCACAATGCATAAAGAATTCTACTCCTCCGAAAAGTGGAGAGAATAACCTTTTTTTCTATCCTGATATAAGTTATGAGCTTTTGAAAAGAAGGAAGGAATTCAACCCTGCGAAAAAAGCCCTGTGGCAAAAAGGTTATCGACTTTACCTGCGATACCCTGCAACACTGAATATTTTTATAGAAAGAGAAGGAAACAAATTTTTTACTGATTACCAGGAAGCTGAGGAATTTGCTTTAAAACTTCCAAAGGCTCACCAGATACAAGAAGAACGACAATGAGACATGGATTGAAACGGATATGAACGGAGAGAAGATAAAGGATATGAAATGTAAAGATTGAATGAATAATGATTGGGAGAAAAGGTTATGCTAGTTTGGGGGGGGGGGGGGTGGAGAACCACCAATTGATGACTGCGGGATTCATGTGTGTATTCATGGTGTGTGCCATGACCCGTAAAATGGAGGGAGGTAATGATGTTTTCTTTTTTATAAACAGCATTAGTAGGGGGTTATTTTGGGTTTCTTTAACTATTTATTTTTCTTTTTCATCTTTTAGCCTGGATGTTGGGGGGGGGGGGGGGGGGGGATGTACAGCAACATGGTGAATTTGAAGGAAACTCCCCAAAGAACCATGAGAAACGAGGTGTTAAGTAATGTTATAGATAGGAGTAATTTTGTTAAGAATAATGGTTAAATTACTGAACTTTTGAGTTTTAATGTTAATGGGTTAAATGGGCCGGTAAAAAGAAAAAGAATTTTAACACATATTAAAAAAATGAAGATAGATATAGCTTTTTTGCAGGAAATTCATTTAACAGAGATGGAACATCAGAAATTAAAAAGAGACTGGGTGGGAACGGTTACTGCAGCTTCATTCAATTCAAAAGCGAGGGGAGTTGCAATTTTGATTAATAAAACATTACCAATCAAAATACAAAATACAATTATTGATCCTGCGGGAAGATATGTGATTATACATTGCCAACTCTTTTCGGAATTATGGACCTTGATGAATATTTATGCACCAAATGAAAATGATATAAAATTTATACAAGAAACTTTTTTGAATCTGGCCGATGCCCAAGATAAAATACTAATAGGTGGAGACTTTAATTTTTGCTTAGACCCAGTTTTAGATAGATCAGTTAGGACAGTTACAAAAACGAAAATAGCAAAATTAACTTTGTCATTGATGAAAGATTTAAATCTAACCGATATATGGAGAAGACTTAACCCAATTAAGAGATTATTCTTTTTACTCATATAGACATAAAACTTATTCGAGGATTGATCTCTTTTTATTATCAACAAACATACAGGACAGAGTGAAAAATGTTGAATATAAAGCAAGAACATTATCAGATCACTCCCCTTTAACAATGTCGATGGTAATGATGGATAAAGAGGAAATTACTTATAGATGGAGATTTAATTCAACATTATTAAATCGAGAAGATTTTTGTGAGTTTATGAGAAGACATATTCAATTTTATTTAGATACAAATTCCAACTCAGTTGATGATAAATTTGTTATATGGGATGCAATGAAAGCATATTTGAGAGGACAGATAATAAGTTATACTTCCAAAATTAAGAAAGAATATATGGCCGAAGTAGAGCAATTGGAGAAAGAAATTACAAAATTAGAAAAAGAATCTCAAAGGTATGTAACGGAAGAGAAACAAAGACAACTTATCAATAAGAAGTTACAATATAATAAGTTACAATAAGAAGTTACAATATAATACATTACAGACATACCGAACAGAAAAAGCAATTATGAGAACTAAACAGAGTACTATGAGTTAGGAGAGAGATCACATAAGGTCCTTGCTTGGCAGTTGAAAGCCGAACAGTCTTCGAGAACGATTAACGCTATTAGAATAAATACAAATAAAATTACTTATAAACCTTTAGAAATTAATGAAACCTTTTTAAAAAAAAATTCTGAATTATACGTCAGAATCACAAAAAGATACTAATGAGATAGATTTTTTTAGCACAAATAAACCTTCCTAAATTAAATTTAGAAGAACAGATGGGATTAGATATGCCTTTTTCATTAAAAGAGGTCAAAGAAGTGTTAATATCACTACAGAGTAATAAATCCCCGGGAGAAGATGGGTTCCAGCCAGAATTTTATAAAAAATTT
This sequence comes from Rhinoraja longicauda, assembly GCF_053455715.1. Lineage (NCBI taxonomy): Eukaryota > Metazoa > Chordata > Chondrichthyes > Rajiformes > Arhynchobatidae > Rhinoraja > Rhinoraja longicauda. The sequence continues at coordinate 10,242 of NW_027602328.1, forward strand.
AAATAATTATTAATTCCTCCTTTTATGGAGGTAATACAGCAGGCGGAAAGAACACATAACCTCCCAGAGTCTTTTACGACAGCGATTTTAACAGTAATACCAAAAAAAGATAGGGATCCTTTAAAACCAACATCATATAGACCTATATCTTTGCTGAATACAGATTATAAAATAGTAGCAAAAATTTTATCTAATAGATTGTCTAAGTATTTACCAAAATTAGTACATATGGATCAAACTGGATTTATTAAAAATAGACATTCTGCAGATAATGTAACTAGGTTACTTAGTATAATGCATTTGGCACAAAAGAGGAATGAAATAAGTGTAGCAGTAGCTCTGGATGCAGAAAAAGCATTTGATAGGTTAGAGTGGGATTTTTTATATAAAGTATTGGAAAAATATGGGTTAGGAACAACTTTTATAAACTGGATTAAAACTCTAAATGTGAATCCCAAAGCTAAGGTAGCGGCAAATGGCCAAATTTCAACACCGTTTCAATTAAAAAGGTCAACTAGACAAGGATGCCCATTATCACCTGCTTTATTTGTCCTGGCGATAGAACCGTTAGCTGAACTAATTAGAACTGACCCAGATATTAAGGGTTTTAAAGTCAATCAGGAAGAATTTAAGATTAATTTATTTGCAGATGAGGTTTTGATATACTTAACAAAACCATTAGATTCGTTGCGCAAACTATCTTTTAGATTAGAAGAATATGGAAGAATATCAGGTTATAAAATAAATTGGGATGAAAGTGAAATTTTACCCCTTACTAAAGGAGATTACACTCAATGTCGATTACTAACCCAATTTAGATGGCCATTAATTGGTATAAAGTATTTAGGTATAAGAATTGATAATGATATGAAGAATTTATATAAATTAAATTATTTATTATTACTAAGAAAAATAAAAGAGGACCTTGATAAATGGATGACATTACCAATAACATTAATAGGAAGAGTTAATGCCGTTAAAATGAATATATTTCCGAAATTACAATATTTATTCCAAACATTACCAATACAAGTACCACAGAAGTTTTTTCAAGAGTTAAATAAATATGTGCGGAAATTTCTTTGGAAAGGTAAAATGTTAAGAATATCGTTGGAAAAATTGACATGGAAGTTTGATTCAGGAGGATTACAACTTCCGAACTTTAAGAATTATTATAAAGCAAACCAACTGAGGTTTATTGCATCTCTTTTTGAAGAAAAAAACCCGGCATGGATAAGAATAGAACTAGATAAAATAGGAGAAAATATACCAGAAGACTTTATATATAAATGGGAACCTAAATTGATACGGGGACTGAAAGGATCTCCATTATTAAAACACTTGATCGGATTATGGAATAAGGTAAATTTTGAGGATGAAACAAAAAAATCTTTATTAGGAAAGACAACTTTGATTCAGAATAGATTGATACCTTTTACAATGGATAACCAGCTTCTATATAGGTGGCATCAAAAAGGGATTAGATATATAGGTGATTGCTTTGAAAAAGGTATATTGATGTCATTTGAACAATTGAAAAATAAATATCATATATCAAATAATTCCCTTTTCTGTTACTTTCAATTAAGAGCTTATTTAAAAGATAAATTGGGTCAAACAATGTTATTGCCGAAATCTAAGGAAATTGAAAACCTAATTCAAAAAGGACAAATCATTTTTTTTACTTCTATTATATATAATCTAATTCAAAAAAGGCTCCTAAACAAGGAATTCATATATCAAGGCGAAAATGGGAAACGGATTTGAATATTAATATTGATGGAACAAATTGGTCAAAACTATGCCTTGACAGTATGAAAAATACAATAAATGTTCGGTTTAGACTAGTACAATATAACTTTCTGCATCAATTATATATCACACCACAAAAATTAAAGAGAATAAACTCAAGTTTATCTGACCAATGTTTTCGGTGCAATCAAGAAATTGGTACTTTGTTTCATTCTACTTGGTCCTGTTCAAAAATACAACCTTTTTGGACAAACTTAAGAAGCTTTTTAGAACAGATTATCGGAATACAACTTCCATACAACCCAAGATTTTTGTTATTGGGTGATGTTGAAGGAATAAGACCACAACTTAAAATGAATAAATATCAGAAAGAATTTATAAAAATTGCATTAGCAGTAGCCAAAAAAACTATCGCAGTTACTTGGAAATCTGATTCCTATTTAAGTATGGACCTTTGGAATAATGAAATTTCTAACTGTATCCCACTTGAAAAAATTACTTATAATTTAAGGAACAAATATGATACTTTTTTAAATATCTGGCGTCCTTATCTACAAAAGAGGGGCCTATATATATATAGAAGAATTGTTCATATTTACAATGGTTCTTTTGGGAGAGATGTATATACATATACAGTTTATTCTGTTTGGAATTCCATGGGGCGTGTGCAGGACCACCAAAAACCAGACAGTCTTTAATCTTTTTTTCTTTTCTTTCCTTTTCTTATTTGGGGTTAACATTTGAGAGGTTTTGCAAAATTATTGCAATTAATTTAATGCATATAACATCCATGGGGGGGTCGCTAGATGACTTTAATGCAAGGCCATCACTGCATTTAACATTGCAGTAGCCTGCAAAGTTATCCTAATACGATGCATTAGTCACGTTTAACATTTGAGAGGTTTTGCAGGATTATTATTGCATTTCACATCGCAGGGTGTTGCAATATTTCTTTAATGCAAGGCGATCACTGCATTTAACATTGCAGCAGCCAGAAAAGTCATCCTAATGCGATGCATTTGTTGCATTTAACATTTGAGAGGTTTTGCAAAATTATTGCAATTAATTTAATGCATATAACATCCATGGGGGGTCGCTAGATGACTTTAATGCAAGGCCATCACTGCATTTAACATTGCAGTAGCCTGCAAAGATATCCTAATACGATGCATTAGTCACATTTAACATTTGAGAGGTTTTGCAGGATTATTATTGCATTTCACATCGCAGGGTGTTGCAATATTTCATTAATGCAAGGCGATCACTGCATTTAACATTGCAGCAGCCTGAAAAATCATCCTAATGCGATGCCGGGGGTAGTAAATACAATAATAATACTATAGTAATAATAATTTATATTATTAATAATAAGAAGAATTAATCAAAGATTGATTGATTGATCGATCGGTGGGTGGGTGGATGGATGTCAGGGGGAACCGTACACCAATAAAGATTTTAATGGTACCATGCATTAGTTGCATTGAACATTTGAGAGATTTTGCATGATTATTACAATGATTTTAATGCGTTTAATACCCCAGAACAGCTGCAATTTTGCTTTAATGCAAGGCCTGCGCTGCATTTAACATTGCAGGAGCCTGCAAAGTTGTTCTAATGCGTTGCATTAATTGCATTTAACATTTGAGAGGTTTTGCAAAATTATTGCAATTAATTTTATTGCATTTAACATCCCAGGGGGTTGCAATATTGCTTTAATGCAACGCCAGCGATGCATTTAACAATGCAGCAGCCTGCAAAGTTATCCTAATACGATGCTTTAGTCGCATTTAACATTTGAGAGGTTTTGCAGGATTATTATTGCATTTCACATCGCAGGGTGTTGCACTATTTCTTTAATGCAAGGCGATCACTGCATTTAACGTTGCAGCAGCCAGAAAAGTCATCCTAATGCGATGCATTTGTTGCATTTAACATTTGAGAGGTTTTGCAAAATTATTGCAATTAATTTAATGCATATAACATCCATGGGGGGTCGCTAGATGACTTTAATGCAAGGCCATCACTGCATTTAACATTGCAGTAGCCTGCAAAGTTATCTTAATACGATGCATTAGTCACGTTTAACATTTGAGAGGTTTTGCAGGATTATTATTGCATTTCACATCGCAGGGTGTTGCAATATTTCTTTAATGCAAGGCGATCACTGCATTTAACATTGCAGCAGCCTGAAAAGTCATCCTAATGCGATGCCGGTGGTAGTAAATACAATAATAATACTATAGTAATAATAATTTATATTATTAATAATAAGAAGAATTAATCAAAGATTGATTGATTGATCGATCGGTGGGTGGGTGGATGGATGTCAGGGGGAACCGTACACCAATAAAGATTTTAATGGTACCATGCATTAGTTGCATTGAACATTTGAGAGATTTTGCATGATTATTACAATGATTTTAATGCGTTTAATACCCCAGAACAGCTGCAATTTTGCTTTAATGCAAGGCCTGCGCTGCATTTAACATTGCAGGAGCCTGCAAAGTTGTTCTAATGCGTTGCATTAATTGCATTTAACATTTGAGAGGTTTTGCAAAATTATTGCAATTAATTTTATTGCATTTAACATCCCAGGGGGTTGCAATATTGCTTTAATGCAACGCCAGCGCTGCATTTAACAATGCAGCAGCCTGCAAAGTTATCCTAATACGATGCTTTAGTCGCATTTAACATTTGAGAGGTTTTGCAGGATTATTATTGCATTTCACATCGCAGGGTGTTGCAATATTTCTTTAATGCAAGGCGATCACTGCATTTAACATTGCAGCAGCCTGAAAAGTCTTCCTAATGCGATGCCGGGGGTAGTAAATACAATAATAATACTATAGTAATAATAATTTATATTATTAATAATAATAAGAATTAATCAAAGATTGATTGATTGATCGATCGGTGGGTGGGTGGATGGATGTCAGGGGGAACCGTACACCAATAAAGATTTTAATGGTACCATGCGTTAGTTGCATTGAACATTTGAGAGATTTTGCATGATTATTACAATGATTTTAATGCGTTTAATACCCCAGAACAGCTGCAATTTTGCTTTAATGCAAGGCCTGCGCTGCATTTAACATTGCAGGAGCCTGCAAAGTTGTTCTAATGCGTTGCATTAATTGCATTTAACATTTGAGTGGTTTTGCAAAATTATTACAATGATTTTAATGCGTTTAATACCCCAGAACAGCTGCAATTTTGCTTTAATGCAACGCCAGCGCTGCATTTAACAATGCAGCAGCCTGCAAAGTTATCCTAATACGATGCTTTAGTCGCATTTAACATTTGAGAGGTTTTGCAGGATTATTATTGCATTTCACATCCCAGGGTGTTGCAATATTTCTTTAATGCAAGGCGATCACTGCATTTAACATTGCAGCAGCCAGAAAAGTCATCCTAATGCGATGCATTTGTTGCATTTAACATTTGAGAGGTTTTGCAAAATTATTGCAATTAATTTAATGCATATAACATCCATGGGGGGTCGCTAGATGACTTTAATGCAAGGCCATCACTGCATTTAACATTGCAGTAGCCTGCAAAGTTATCCTAATACGATGCATTAGTCACGTTTAACATTTGAGAGGTTTTGCAGGATTATTATTGCATTTCACATCGCAGGGTGTTGCAATATTTCTTTAATGCAAGGCGATCACTGCATTTAACATTGCAGCAGCCAGAAAGGTCATCCTAATGCGATGCATTTGTTGCATTTAACATTTGAGAGGTTTTGCAAAATTATTGCAATTAATTTAATGCATATAACATCCATGGGGGGTCGCTAGATGACTTTAATGCAAGGCCATCACTGCATTTAACATTGCAGTAGCCTGCAAAGTTATCCTAATTCGATGCATTAGTCACGTTTAACATTTGAGAGGTTTTGCAGGATTATTATTGCATTTCACATCGCAGGGTGTTGCAATATTTCTTTAATGCAAGGCGATCACTGCATTTAACATTGCAGCAGCCATAAAAGTCATCCTAATGCGATGCATTTGTTGCATTTAACATTTGAGATGTTTTGCAAAATTATTGCAATTAATTTAATGCATATAACATCCATGGGGGGTCGCTAGATGACTTTACGGTCTTAACGACTACCGTCCGGTAGCACTCACACCGGTCATCACAAAGTGCTTCGAGAGACTGGCCCTGCAGCACATCAAAGCCAGCCTCCCACCCACCTTCGACCCACACCAGTTTGCCTACAGAGCAAATAGGTCTACAGGGGATGCCATCGACACTGCTCTTCACACTGCACTGACCCACCTTGAACACCAGGGGAGCTATGTTAGGATGCTCTTCCTCGACTTCAGCTCTGCCTTTAACACGGTCATCCCGAGCAGACTGGTCACCAAACTTTCCGACCTTGGATTTTCCCAAACCATCTGCCAATGGATCAAGGACTTCCTGACCAACCGCCCCCAGACCGTCAAAATAGGCCCTCACCTCTCCTCCACCATTACACTGAGCACCGGCTCACCACAGGGCTGTGTGTTGAGCCCCATCCTTTACTCCCTCTACACTCACGACTGCGCCCCCACCCATCCCACCAACACCATCATCAAGTTCGCGGATGACACGACTGTGGTTGGACTCATCTCAGAAGGAGATGAGACAGCCTATAGGGATGAAATCCAAAGGCTGGCAGCATGGTGTTCAGTGAACAATCTGGTCCTGAACTCCTCCAAAACAAAGGAACTTATAATTGACTTTAGAAAAACCAGTGGAGATTACGACCCACTCTACATCAATGGGGTCTGTGTGGAAAGGGTACCAGCTTTCAGGTTCCTGGGTACGCACATCGCAGAGGATCTTACCTGGTCTACCAACACCATCACCACAGTAAAGAAGGCACAGCAGAGACTCCACTTCCTGAGGATCCTCAGGAAAACCAACCTGCAGGAGAAGCTCATGTTGTCCTTCTATCGCTGCTCCATCGAGAGTGTGCTGGCATACTGTATAACCACATGGTATGCCAGCTGCTCAGAAAAGGACAGGAAGGCCCTTCAGAGGGTCATCACGACGGCCCAGAAGATCATCGGCTGCTCACTGCCCTCCCTGGAGCACCTGTTCAGACTACGCTGCCTCAGTAGAGCAGGCAAAATAATAAAAGATCCATCGCACCCCGGCCACCGTCTGTTTGTTCATCTGCCCTCTGGTCGACGTTTCAGGTCGATCAAATCCCGAACAAACAGACTTAAGAACAGTTTTTACCCCAGGGCCATACGAGAACTGAACACTACCTTTGCACTAGGCAACACCGTTAAAAAATCTTGTACTTAATATAATTGTATTTAATTGTATTTATGTATTTATTTGTTTTTGCATTTATTGCATATATGTTTGTACGCACCGTCAGGATTGGCTATTTTTTTAATTTCGTTGTACTCGTTGCAATGACAATAAATGAATATTATTATTATTATTATTATTATTATTATTATTATTATTATTATTATTATTATTATTATTATTATTATTATTATTATTATTATTATTATTATTATTATTATTATTATTATTATTATTATTATTATTATTATTTAATGCAAGGCCGTCACTGCATTTAACATTGCAGTAGCCTGCAAAGTTATCCTAATACGATGCATTAGTCACGTTTAACATTTGAGAGGTTTTGCAGGATTATTATTGCATTTCACATCGCAGGGTGTTGCAATATTTCTTGAATGCAAGGCGATCACTGCATTTAACATTGCAGCAGCCAGAAAAGTCATCCTAATGCGATGCATTTGTTGCATTTAACATTTTAGAGGTTTTGCAAAATTATTGCAATTAATTTAATGCATATAACATCCATTGGGGGTCGCTAGATGACTTTAATGCAAGGCCATCACTGCATTTAACATTGCAGTAGCCTGCAAAGTTATCCTAATACGATGCATTAGTCACGTTTAACATTTGAGAGGTTTTGCAGGATTATTCTTGCATTTCACATCGCAGGGTGTTGCAATATTTCTTTAATGCAAGGCGATCACTGCATTTAACATTGCAGCAGCCATAAAAGTCATCCTAATGCGATGCCGGGGGTAGTAAATACAATAATAATACTATAGTAATAATAATTTATATTATTAATAATAAGAAGAATTAATCAAAGATTGATTGATTGATCGATCGGTGGGTGGGTGGATGGATGTCAGGGGGAACCGTACACCAATAAAGATTTTAATGGTACCATGCATTAGTTGCATTGAACATTTGAGAGATTTTGCATGATTATTACAATGATTTTAATGCGTTTAATACCCCAGAACAGCTGCAATTTTGCTTTAATGCAAGGCCTGCGCTGCATTTAACATTGCAGGAGCCTGCAAAGTTGTTCTAATGCGTTGCATTAATTGCATTTAACATTTGAGAGGTTTTGCAAAATTATTGCAATTAATTTTATTGCATTTAACATCCCAGGGGGTTGCAATATTGCTTTAATGCAACGCCAGCGCTGCATTTAACAATGCAGCAGCCTGCAAAGTTATCCTAATACGATGCTTTAGTCGCATTTAACATTTGAGAGGTTTTGCAGGATTATTATTGCATTTCACATCGCAGGGTGTTGCAATATTTCTTTAATGCAAGGCGATCACTGCATTTAACATTGCAGCAGCCGGAAAAATCATCCTAATGCGATGCATTTGTTGCATTTAACATTTGAGAGGTTTTGCAAAATTATTGCAATTAATTTAATGCATATAACATCCATGGGGGGTCGCTAGATGACTTTAATGCAAGGCCATCACTGCATTTAACATTGCAGTAGCCTGCAAAGTTATCCTAATACGATGCATTAGTCACGTTTAACATTTGAGAGGTTTTGCAGGATTATTATTGCATTTCACATCGCAGGGTGTTGCAATATTTCTTTAATGCAAGGCGATCACTGCATTTAACATTGCAGCAGCCTGAAAAGTCATCCTAATGCGATGCCGGGGGTAGTAAATACAATAATAATACTATAGTAATAATAATTTATATTATTAATAATAATAAGAATTAATCAAAGATTGATTGATTGATCGGTGGGTGGGTGGATGGATGTCAGGGGGAACCGTACACCAATAAAGATTTTAATGGTACCATGCATTAGTTGCATTGAACATTTGAGAGATTTTGCATGATTATTACAATGATTTTAATGCGTTTAATACCCCAGAACATCTGCAATTTTGCTTTAATGCAAGGCCTGTGCTGCATTTAACATTGCAGGAGCCTGCAAAGTTGTTCTAATGCGTTGCATTAATTGCATTTAACATTTGAGAGGTTTTGCAAAATTATTGCAATTAATTTTATTGCATTTAACATCCCAGGGGGTTGCAATATTGCTTTAATGCAACGCCAGCGCTGCATTTAACAATGCAGCAGCCTGCAAAGTTATCCTAATATGATGCTTTAGTCGCATTTAACATTTGAGAGGTTTTGCAGGATTATTATTGCATTTCACATCGCAGGGTGTTGCAATATTTCTTTAATGCAAGGCGATCACTGCATTTAACATTGCAGCAGCCGGAAAAGTCATCCTAATGCGATGCATTTGTTGCATTTAACATTTGAGAGGTTTTGCAAAATTATTGCAATTAATTTAATGCATATAACATCCATGGGGGGTCGCTAGATGACTTTAATGCAAGGCCATCACTGCATTTAACATTGCAGTAGCCTGCAAAGTTATCCTAATACGATGCATTAGTCACGTTTAGCATTTGAGAGGTTTTGCAGGATTATTATTGCATTTCACATTGCAGGGTGTTGCAACATTTCTTTAATGCAAGGCGATCACTGCATTTAACATTGCAGCAGCCAGAAAAGTCATCCTAATGCGATGCATTTGTTGCATTTAACATTTGAGAGGTTTTGCAAAATTATTGCAATTAATTTAATGCATATAACATCCATGGGGGGTCGCTAGATGACTTTAATGCAAGGCCATCACTGCATTTAACATTGCAGTAGCCTGCAAAGTTATCCTAATACGATGCATTAGTCACGTTTAACATTTGAGAGGTTTTGCAGGATTATTATTGCATTTCACATCGCAGGGTGTTGCAATATTTCTTTAATGCAAGGCGATCACTGCATTTAACATTGCAGCAGCCTGAAAAGTCATCCTAATGCGATGCCGGGGGTAGTAAATACAATAATAATACTATAGTAATAATAATTTATATTATTAATAATAATAAGAATTAATCAAAGATTGATTGATTGATCGGTGGGTGGGTGGATGGATGTCAGGGGGAACCGTACACCAATAAAGATTTTAATGGTACCATGCATTAGTTGCATTGAACATTTGAGAGATTTTGCATGATTATTACAATGATTTTAATGCGTTTAATACCCCAGAACAGCTGCAATTTTGCTTTAATGCAAGGCCTGCGCTGCATTTAACATTGCAGGAGCCTGCAAAGTTGTTCTAATGCGTTGCATTAATTGCATTTAACATTTGAGAGGTTTTGCAAAATTATTGCAATTAATTTTATTGCATTTAACATCCCAGGGGGTTGCAATATTGCTTTAATGCAACGCCAGCGCTGCATTTAACAATGCAGCAGCCTGCAAAGTTATCCTAATATGATGCTTTAGTCGCATTTAACATTTGAGAGGTTTTGCAGGATTATTATTGCATTTCACATCGCAGGGTGTTGCAATATTTCTTTAATGCAAGGCGATCACTGCATTTAACATTGCAGCAGCCGGAAAAGTCATCCTAATGCGATGCATTTGTTGCATTTAACATTTGAGAGGTTTTGCAAAATTATTGCAATTAATTTAATGCATATAACATCCATGGGGGGTCGCTAGATGACTTTAATGCAAGGCCATCACTGCATTTAACATTGCAGTAGCCTGCAAAGTTATCCTAATACGATGCATTACTCACGTTTAGCATTTGAGAGGTTTTGCAGGATTATTATTGCATTTCACATTGCAGGGTGTTGCAACATTTCTTTAATGCAAGGCGATCACTGCATTTAACATTGCAGCAGCCAGAAAAGTCATCCTAATGCGATGCATTTGTTGCATTTAACATTTGAGAGGTTTTGCAAAATTATTGCAATTAATTTAATGCATATAACATCCACGGTGGGTCGCTAGATGACTTTAATGCAAGGCCATCACTGCATTTAACATTGCAGTAGCCTGCAAAGTTATCCTAATACGATGCAGTAGTCACGTTTAACATTTGAGAGGTTTTGCAGGATTATTATTGCATTTCACATCGCAGGGTGTCGCAATATTTCTTTAATGCAAGGCGATCACTGCATTTAACATTGCAGCAGCCAGAAAAGTCATCCGAATGCGATGCATTTGTTGCATTTAACATTTGAGAGGTTTTGCAAAATTATTGCAATTAATTTAATGCATATAACATCCATGGGGGGTCGCTAGATGACTTTAATGCAAGGCCATCACTGCATTTAACATTGCAGTAGCCTGCAAAGTTATCCTAATACGATGCATTAGTCACGTTTAACATTTGAGAGGTTTTGCAGGATTATTATTGCATTTCACATCGCAGGGTGTTGCAATATTTCTTTAATGCAAGGCGATCACTGCATTTAACATTGCAGCAGCCAGAAAAGTCATCCTAATACGATGCATTTGTTGCATTTAACATTTGAGAGGTTTTGCAGGATTATTACAATTAATTTAATGCATATAACATCCATGGGGGGTCGCTAGATGACTTTAATGCAAGGCCATCACTGCATTTAACATTGCAGTGGCCTGCAAAGTTATCCTTATACGATGCATTAGTCACGTTTAACATTTGAGAGGTTTTGCAGGATTATTATTGCATTTCACATTGCAGGGTGTTGCAATATTTCTTTAATGCAAGGCGATCACTGCATTTAACATTGCAGCAGCCAGAAAAGTCATCCTAATGCGATGCATTTGTTGCATTTAACATTTGAGAGGTTTTGCAAAATTATTGCAATTAATTTAATGCATATAACATCCACGGGGGGTCGCTAGATGACTTTAATGCAAGGCCATCACTGCATTTAACATTGCAGTAGCCTGCAAAGTTATCCTAATACGATGCAGTAGTCACGTTTAACATTTGAGAGGTTTTGCAGGATTATTATTGCATTTCACATCGCAGGGTGTCGCAATATTTCTTTAATGCAAGGCGATCACTGCATTTAACATTGCAGCAGCCAGAAAAGTCATCCGAATGCGATGCATTTGTTGCATTTAACATTTGAGAGGTTTTGCAAAATTATTGCAATTAATTTAATGCATATAACATCCATGGGGGGTCGCTAGATGACTTTAATGCAAGGCCATCACTGCATTTAACATTGCAGTAGCCTGCAAAGTTATCCTAATACGATGCATTAGTCACGTTTAACATTTGAGAGGTTTTGCAGGATTATTATTGCATTTCACATCGCAGGGTGTTGCAATATTTCTTTAATGCAAGGCGATCACTGCATTTAACATTGCAGCAGCCAGAAAAGTCATCCTAATACGATGCATTTGTTGCATTTAACATTTGAGAGGTTTTGCAGGATTATTACAATTAATTTAATGCATATAACATCCATGGGGGGTCGCTAGATGACTTTAATGCAAGGCCATCACTGCATTTAACATTGCAGTGGCCTGCAAAGTTATCCTTATACGATGCATTAGTCACGTTTAACATTTGAGAGGTTTTGCAGGATTATTATTGCATTTCACATTGCAGGGTGTTGCAATATTTCTTTAATGCAAGGCGATCACTGCATTTAACATTGCAGCAGCCAGAAAAGTCATCCTAATGCGATGCATTTGTTGCATTTAACATTTGAGAGGTTTTGCAAAATTATTGCAATTAATTTAATGCATATAACATCCACGGGGGGTCGCTAGATGACTTTAATGCAAGGCCATCACTGCATTTAACATTGCAGTAGCCTGCAAAGTTATCCTAATACGATGCAGTAGTCACGTTTAACATTTGAGAGGTTTTGCAGGATTATTATTGCATTTCACATCGCAGGGTGTCGCAATATTTCTTTAATGCAAGGCGATCACTGCATTTAACATTGCAGCAGCCAGAAAAGTCATCCGAATGCGATGCATTTGTTGCATTTAACATTTGAGAGGTTTTGCAAAATTATTGCAATTAATTTAATGCATATAACATCCATGGGGGGTCGCTAGATGACTTTAATGCAAGGCCATCACTGCATTTAACATTGCAGTAGCCTGCAAAGTTATCCTAATACGATGCATTAGTCACGTTTAACATTTGAGAGGTTTTGCAGGATTATTATTGCATTTCACATCGCAGGGTGTTGCAATATTTCTTTAATGCAAGGCGATCACTGCATTTAACATTGCAGCAGCCAGAAAAGTCATCCTAATACGATGCATTTGTTGCATTTAACATTTGAGAGGTTTTGCAGGATTATTACAATTAATTTAATGCATATAACATCCATGGGGGGTCGCTAGATGACTTTAATGCAAGGCCATCACTGCATTTAACATTGCAGTGGCCTGCAAAGTTATCCTAATACGATGCATTAGTCACGTTTAACATTTGAGAGGTTTTGCAGGATTATTATTGCATTTCACATCGCAGGGTGTTGCAATATTTCTTTAATGCAAGGCGATCACTGCATTTAACATTGCAGCAGCCTGAAAAGTCATCCTAATGCGATGCCGGGGGTAGTAATTACAATAATAATACTATAGTAATAATAATTTATATTATTAATAATAAGAATTAATCAAAGATTGATTGATTGATTGATCGATCGGTGGGTGGGTGGGTGGATGTCAGGAGGAACCGTACACCAATAAAGATTTTTTCACAGACAGCACTTGTTTATAACGCGCGCGCACACACACGCACGACACCTGTTTATTCTTTATCCCTGTTCCGTATAAGTATGTATGTATGTACGGGGTTAATCAATATCTGTTATGGGCTGAGTGTAAGACAAGTGTTTGGGCCCTTCAGGTTGGCGCGGGTGGCAGGCAGGCAGGCAGGCAGGCAGATAAAAGACGGCCATCGCAAGCTTGGTCACAACTGCTGGAGTGTCGGAGTGTCTACTAGACTGGGGTAAGTCAGTCAGCTCTCACACACACACACACACACACACACGCACACAATTAGGGTGACGTCTGTTTTTTATTGCTGGGGGAGAGAGAGAGGGGGGAGAGATAGAGCTGGGGGTGGGAGAGAGAGAGAGAGAGAGAGAGAGAGCTGGGGGAGAGAGAGAGGGGGGGAGAGGGGGGAGACCCAAACACAAACACAAACACAGACCCAAACACAAACCCAAACACAAACCCAAACACAAACCCAAACAGACCCAAACACAAACACAAACCCAAACACAAACACAAACCCAAACACAAACCCAAACACAAACACAAACACAAACACAGACCCAAACACAAACACAAACACAGACTCAAACACAAACACAAACACAGACCCAAACACAAACCCAAACACAAACCCAAACACAAACCTAAACACACACCCAAACACAGACCCAAACACAAACCCAAACACAGACCCAAACACAAACCCAAACACAAACCCAAACACAAACCCAAACACAAACACAAACACAGACCCAAACACAAACCCAAACACAAACCCAAACACAAACACAAACACAAACACAAACACAAACCCAAACACAAACCCAAACACAAACCCAAACACAGACCCAAACACAAACACAAACAGACTCAAACACAGACCCAAACACAAACCCAAACACAAACCCAAACACAGACCCAAACACACACCCACACACACACCCACACACGCACCCACACACACACACCCACACACACACCCACACACACACCCACACACACACAGACACACACAGACCCACACACATCAGACACACTTCCCAGAAGCACTTCCACATGCCGGATAGTCTCCTCCCTGCCCTGGAGGTTCCGCTACGTGCCGGGGGTAGTAAATACAATAATAATACTATAGTAATAATAATTTATATTATTAATAATAATAAGAATTAATCAAAGATTGATTGATTGATCGCCGGTGGGTGGGTGGATGGATGTCAGGAAGAACCGTACACCAATAAAGATTTTAATGGTACGATGCATTAGTTGGATTGAACATTTGAGAGATTTTGCATGATTATTACAATGATTTTAATGCGTTTAATACCCCAGAACAGCTGCAATTTTGCTTTAATGCAAGGCCTGCGCTGCATTTAACATTGCAGGAGCCTGCAAAGTTGTTCTAATGCGTTGCATTAATTGCATTTAACATTTGAGAGGTTTTGCAAAATGATTGCAATTAATTTTATTGCATTTAACATCCCAGGGGGTTGCAATATTGCTTTAATGCAAGGCCAGCGCTGCATTTAACAAAGCAGCAGCCTGCAAAGTTATCCTAATACGATGCATTAGTCGCATTTAACATTTGAGAGGTTTTGCAGGATTATTATTGCATTTCACATCGCAGGGTGTTGCAATATTTCTTTAATGCAAGGCGATCACTGCATTTAACATTGAAGCAGCCTGAAAAGTCATCCTAATGCGATGCATTTGTTTCATGGGGTGGGATGGTGCATTTTAGTTCATCTGAAGTATTCCCATTTACCGGCATATGAATCATCTCCCTCTAAACCATTCCCTTCATGTACCTGTCCAAATGACTTTGTGTTGATATTACTATGTTACCTATGATACCCTGCCCCTCCATGAGATCACTCCACTGCCTGCTGCGCTTCATGAAATAAAGTCCTCGCAGCCCAGCCTTTCCCTGTATCTCCGACCCTTGTTTTCTGGCAACGTGTTGTAAAATATTTTGAGGACTCTTTACAAATTAGTGGCATATTTCCTAAACATGCTGACGAAAAATTATACACGTTACTCCAAGTGCGTCCTCGCCAACGTCTTGTCGAACTGAATATAATTTTCCAACTTCTAAATTTTATTCACTGATTGATGAAGATAGTGCTTCAAAAAACCTTCTCCGCCACCCCACCTCCCTGTTTCGTCCCTTTTCTTTGAACTATGTAACATAGAAACTTGGAAACATAGAAAATAGTTGCATGGGGAGGCCATTAGACCCTTCGAGCGAGCACCGCCATTCATGGTGATCATGGCTGATCATCCACAATCAGTAACCTGTGCCTGCCTTCTCCCCATATCGCTTGATTCCACCATCCCCTAGAGTTCTGTCTAACTCTCTTTCAAATTCATCCAGTGAATTGGCCTCCATTGCCTTTTGTGGCAGAAAATTCCATAAATTCACAAGTCTCTGGGTGAAAACGTTTCTTCTCACCTCAGTTTTAAATGGCCTCCCCATTATTCTTAGACTTTGGCTCCTGGTACTAGACTCCCCCAACTTTGGAAATATTTTTCCTACATCTAGCTTGTCCAGTACTTTTATAATTTTATACGTCTCTATAAGATCCCCTCTCATCCTTCTAAACTCCAGTAAATACAAGCCCAGTCTTTCCAATCTTTCCTAATATGACAGTCCCGCCATCCCAGGGATTAACCTCGTGAACATATGGCGCACTGCCTCAACGTCCTTCCTCAAATTATGAGACCAAAAAATACAACTGCAAAAGATCCTCTTTGCACCTTTATTCAAATCCTCTCGTAATGAAGGCCAACATGCCATTATCTTTCTTCCATGCCTGCTGTACCTGCACGCTTACTTTCAGTGACTGGTGTACAAGGACACCCAGGTCGTGTTGTACTTCCCCGTTACCTCATCTGACACCATTGAGATAGTAATCTGTCTCTTTGTTTATGCTGCCAAAGTGGATAACCTCACATTTATCTACATTATATTGCATCTGCCATGCATCTGCCCACTCACTCAACCTGGCGTAGTCACCCTGCAACCTCTTAACATCCTCTTTGCAGTTCACACTGTCACCCAGCATTGTGTCATCTGCAGACTTGCTGGAGTTACTTCTAATGTATGGATCCCTTTGCTCTACAACACTCCCTAGCTAACTACCATTCACGGTAACGATCATGCCCTGATTTTACTTCAAAAATTAAAACCTCACACTTATCTGGACGAAACACCGTTTGCTATTTCTCAGCTATTTCTAAGAATAGAAAGGCAGATTATTATCTGAATGGTGTCAAGTTAGGAGGAGGGGGGGTTCAACGAGATCTGGGTGTCCTAGTGCATCAGTCAATGAAAGGAAGCATGCAGGTTCAGCAGGCAGTGAAGAAAGCCAATGGAATGTTGGCCTTCGTAACAAGAGGATTTGAGTATAGGAGCAAAGAGGTCCTTCTACAGTTGTACCGGGCCCTGGTGAGACCGCACCTGGAGTACTGTATGCAGTTTTGGTCTCCAAATTTGAGGAAGGATATTCTTGCTATGGAGGGCGTGCAGCGTAAGTTCACTAGATTAATTCCCGGAATGGCGGGACTGTCATATGTTGAAAGGCTGGAGCGATTGGGCTTGTATACACTGGAATTTAGAAGGATGAGGGGGGATCTTATTGAAACATATAAGATAATTAGGGGATTGGACACATTAGAGGCAGATAACATGTTCCCAATGTTGGGGGAGTCCAGAACAAGGGGCCACAGTTTGAGAATAAGGGGTAGGCCATTTAGAACGGAGATGAGGAAGAACTTTTTCAGTCAGAGGGTGGTGAAGGTGTGGAATTCTCTGCCTCAGAAGGCAGTGGAGGCCAGTTCGTTGGATGCTTTCAAGAGAGAGCTGGATAGAGCTCTTAAGGATAGCGGAGTGAGGGGGTATGGGGAGAAGGCAGGAACGGGGTACTGATTGATAGTGATCAGCCATGATCGCATTGAATGGCGGTGCTGGCTCGAAGGGCTGAATGGCCTACTCCTGCACCTATTGTCTATTGTCTATTGTCTATTGCCCATTTTCCAATTTGAAAAGTTCCTGCTTTAATTCTTGCTAAACATTTTCAGTCTGTGATACCATCTACTTTAGTGTCAACTGCAAACTTAAAAATTAGTCTTTGTACAATTTCATGCAACTCATTGATATGGATGACAAACAACATTGAGCCCAGCACAGATCTAATCTGTCTTCTAACTATTCATTCCAGATAACATCCTGGTGAACCTGTTCCGCACTGTCTCTGGCAATAGGACATAATTTCCATGATATGGTGACCATAACTACACAAAAGGGCCTCGCAGATATTTGAAGCACAACTGAGGAGGCCGCTGCACGTGGAGGAGCAGTTAAGTCTTGATTTTTCTATAATTTCATGTTCAGCTGCAGTGCAGGTTTGTTCAGAATCAGACGCAGATTGGAAATGAAACCATCTGTGAATTCAGGGGTGTCAGTCCCGATGAGCTGGAACCGAGACAAAAAGATGCATTAACTGTAGAGCAGAGGGATCTAGCACGACAGGTACACAGTGCATTAAATGTAGCGTCATAGGTAAATAGTTTGGTCGAAAAGGCTTTAGGCACATTGGCCTTCATCAGCGAGAGCTTTGAGTTTTGAAGTTGGGAGGTCATGTTGCAATTGTTTAAGACGTTGGTGAGTCCATATTTAGATTATTGTGTTCAGTGTTGGGCACCGTAGTATCGGGAAAATGGTGTAAATCTGCAAAGGGCGTAGAGCAGATTTACGAGGATGTTGCCAGGACTGGAGGGCCTGGTCTACAGCCACAGATTCAGCAGGCTAGTAATTTATTCTTTGATGTGCAGGATTAACCGGGGTGATCTTTTAGAGGTGAACAAAATAATGAAAGGAATACACCTGGCAGGCGCACAGAGAAGGGGAAGCAAGAACCATGGGACGGAGGTTTAAGATGAGGTGGGAACATTTCATCGGAACCTGAGGGGTAATTTATCACACAAAGTTTGGTGGGTGAATGGAACGAGTTGCCAGAGGAGGTTTTTCAGGCCGGTGCTCATAGAGTCATGGAGTGATACGTTGTGGAAACAGGCCCTTCGGCCCAACTTGCCCACACCGTCCAACATGTCCCTGCTCCCACCTGCCCCCGTTTCATCCATATCCCTCCAAACCCGTCCTATTCGTGTACCTGTCTAACAATTTCTTAAATGTTGGGATTGTCCCTGCCTCAACTACCTCTTCTGGCAGCTTGTTCCATGCATCCACCACCCTTTGTGTGAAAGAGTTATCCCACCGATCCCAATGACAGCTTTTCCTATTCATGTGAAAGGTATGTCCTCTGGAGCTCGATTCTCGTACTCAGGGCAAGAGAATCTGTGCATTTATCCGATCAATTCCTCTCATGATCAATTCCTCTCCTGATCGACCTTTTTTGCTCACTTCTTAGAAAAGCTGACGAAAAGGTACTATCAGGTACAGAGATACTAAAGCTACTCATTATAAAATGTATTATATTAAGGTGCTAACACAAAAATACTCTCTCAAACTTGAAGGACCATTTAGACAGGCATCGATTAGCCATTGATAGGAATATGTGCCGATCGAAGGCAGGTGGGACTAGTGTGGATGAGACATGTTGGCCAGTGTGGGCAGTCTGGGCCGAAGCCTCTAAGATTCTCTGACTCCATGTCTCTATAACTGGAGGTGTGTGCACAAATAGGTCAGTAAGACATTCCTTACTTGTCCATAGATCTCTGTCCTGGGATCGGAGAACAGATTCACTTCGAAACATAGAAACATAGAAAATAGGTGCAGGAGGAGGCCATTAGGCCCTTCGAGCCAGCACCGCCATTCTTTGTTACCATGGCTGATCATCCACTTCAAGCCAAATCATGTTAATCACACTTGTTTTTTAACATTAACAGTCAGAGTTTCTCTTCAATGGTTAGCTGTGGGTCAGTAACCTGCATATTTGTTCAATCATCTACCATGGCTCAGCACGAGGCCAATGTTGCCAATGATTTCACTGGTGAAAATATATCTGAGCATTGTGCGACGGAACTGGGAACTGGTTGTTATGTGAGATGTCCTTGGAATGGATGATTCAAAGAAATTACCTGTGTGTGACGTCAGTGCAGTCAGTGATGGGTCTGGATAAGCAGTGACATTATCAGTGTGGTCAGTGATGGCTATGGATAAACAGTGACATTATCAGTGTGGTCAGTGATGGGTCTGGATAAACAGTGACATTATCAGGGGGGTCAGTGATGGGTCTGGATAAACAGTGACATTATCAGTGTGGTCAGTGATGGCTATGGATAAGCAGTGACATTATCAGTGTGGTCAGTGATGGGTCTGGATAAGCAGTGACATTATCAGTGTGGTCAGTGATGGGTCTGGATAAGCAGTGTCATTATCAGTGTGGTCAGTGATGGGTCTGGATAAGCAGTGACATTATCAGTGTGGTCAGTGATGGGTCTGAATAAGCAGTGACATTATCAGTGTGGTCAGTGGTGGGTCGGGATAAGCAGTGACATTATCACTGATCTTATAATCTTATAGAAACATAAAATTCTTAAGGGATTGGACAGGCTGTATGAGAAAATATGTTCCCAATGTTGGGGGAGTCCGGGGGTCACAGTTTTAGAATAAGAGGTTTACTATTTAGGACTGATGTGAGGATAAACTTTTCACCCAGGGAGTTGTGAATCTGTGGAATTCTCTGCCACAGAAGGCAGTGGAGGCCAATTTACTGGATGCTTTCAAGCAAAAGTTAGATATAGCACTTCGGGTCACGCAAACAAAGGATATGGGGAGAAAGCAGGAACGGGTTACTGATTTAGGATGATCAGCCATGATCATGTTGAATGGTGGTGCAGGCTCGAGGGCCGAATGTCCCACTCCTGCAATTGTTTTCTATTTTTCTATGTTTCTCTGTCTAAGCATCAGGTTGTGATACTTCCATTTCATCTTAACTCCTGTGTTTTATATTTTATACCAAAGTGGATAACAAACATATGATTTGCATTATTGCAGATGTTTGACTGTAAAGGGTTAACGTACGTTCAGTATCTGTAATTAATCTCATCTGCAATGAGCACTAACTCCATCTTGCTGCTCTATCCACGCTGGTAAACACGGCAGGTGAAGATGCATTCATTTGCGATTTTCATCTTAATTAACAATCGTTATAAATACTAATTGCCTCTCTCCGGCACACAATTTAAAGAATAACACATAATGCTGAAAATTAAAATGCAGCTTCAGATCTGAGATAGGGAGAGTTGAGCAATTGTGCTGTGCCATTCACCCAGTGGGGAATATTAGTTCCAGCCGGTGAACACAAGGCAACGTTCTGTTCAATCTGCAGTTTATTTTTTATTGAACTACTTCAGACCCGTTGACAGGTTGATGCTAATTCAAAACCTACAGACCTGACAACAAAAACGGTCTGAGAGTTAATGACCAACTCACCCGTCTGGGCTGTCCACAATGGTTCAGAAACATAGAAACATAGAAAATAGTTGCAGGAATTTGCCATTTGGCCTTTTGAGCCAGGACCGCCATTCAATATGATCAAGGCCGACCATCCTAAATCAGTACCCCGTTCCTGCTTTCTCCCCATGCAGCTTTATTCCGTTAGCAGTAAGAGCCATATCTGACTCTCTCTTGAAAACCTCCTGTGAATTGGCCTCCACTGACTTCTGTGGCAGAGAATTCCACAGATTCACAATTCATCTCAACTGGGGAGGTCGACGACAGATTAGTTTTTCCTCATCTCAGTAATAATTGAGCTACCCCTTATTCGTAAACTGTGATCCCTTTTCTGGACTCCCACAACATCGGGAACATTTTTCCTGTATCTAGCCTGTCCAATCCCTTAAGATATGTGTATGTGTAAGAAGGAACTGGCGATGCTGGTTTCAACAGATAGACACAAAAAGCTGGAGTAACTCAGCGGGACAGGCAGCATCTCTTGGGAGAAGGAATAGGTGGAGACCCTTCTTCAGAATTCTGTATGTTTCGACAAGATCCTCTCTCATCCTAAATTCCAGTGAAGTTAAGAGAGCTCTCACGCACACTCAGTCTGTATTTCTGTGCCTATTTATTAATTAATTGAAGAGAGCATTTCTCCCTTCCTGTTGTGTATATCTGGTACACATAGAAACTGAAAGAAACACTTCAATGATCCGAGACATATTAAAACGACCAACGTATATGATAGGCAGTTATATCATTTTGTTGTTTAAACTGCAGGTGTGAGAACATTCGACACCTATTGGCGTTTAATTCCTCGGATTTCTAGGCTAGAGTTTAGTTTAAGGAGAGTGAAGCACCTGTTGGACACTTGCGAGGGAGATGAACAATGTGCCTCCGTTGTTGGTGACACCACCACCCAATACAGTATCGCCACTGTTGTGCAGTCAGTGATGTGTCTGCAATGTGGCTACAACTGGGGAGGCCGATGACAGAGCACATTAGTGATTACAGAACCGCTGATTCCAGTCATGTGAACAACAGGGAAACAGGCCCTTCAGCCCAGCGGTCCATGCGGACCTAGATACCTATCTACGGTAATCCCATTCACCTGTATTTGTCCCATATCTGTCCATTCCTATCCGAAACAAACGCCTGTCCAAATGCTGTTTATTTGCTGAGATGGTATCTGTCCCCACCGCCTCAAATGAAAAGATTGCACCATCTTTGAAGTCAGAATTCCCTTAAATCTCTCCCCTTTCGATTAAACGTAACTTCTCTGGGTTCAGATTCTCCCAGCCTGGGAAACAACTGCGACCATCTACTCAACCCTGCTGTAGTTGACATAATTTTACAAGCCTCAGTAAGGTCGTCCATGTACATTCTTGCTCCAATAAGATCAATCCCACCTGATCAAATCTGTCCTCAAACTAACGCTGTCCATTCCAGATAACATCCTGGTGAATCTGTTCACCACCGCCTCTGGCAATAGGACATCATTGGTATAATATGGTGACCAGAACTACACAAAAGGGCTTCGCAGATATTTGAAGTATGACTGAGGAGAGCGCTGCACTTGGAGGAGCAGTTAAGTCTTGATTATTCTTTATTTGGATGTTCAGCTGTAGTGCAAGTGTATTCACAATCAGACGCACATGGGAAGTGAAACCATCAGTGAGTTCAGAAGTGTCAGTACCGTTGACCTGGAAACGAGGCAGAAATGTGAATTAACTGTAGAACAAAGGGATATCGGACGACAGGTACATAGTGTGTTGAAATAGGTCCATAGTGTCACAGGTTGATAGTGTGGTCAAAAAGTATTTTGTTACATTGGCCGTCTTTTGTCAGAGCATTGTGTATAGAGGTTATGTTGCGGTTGTGTAAGACGTTGGTGAGGCTGCATTTGGAGTATTGTGTTCAGTTTTGGGCACCATGATACAGGAAAGATGGTGTCAATCTGGAAAGGTGATGGAGGAGATTTACGAGGATGTTGCCAAAACCCGTGGTGGGTGTGTGGAACGAACTTTCAGAGGAGGTAGTTCAGCCCTGTACTCATATAGTCATAGATAGATATGGTGTGGAATCAGGCCCTTCGGCCCAACTTGCCCACGTCAGCCAACAGGCCCCATCTACGCTAGTTCCACCTGTCTGCATTGGTCCATATCCCACCAAATCTGTCCTATTCATGTACCCAACCTGTCTAACTATTTCATAAACGTTGGGATAGTCCCCGCCTCAAATTCCTCATCTGGCAGTTTGTTCCATACATCCACCACCCATTGTGTGAAAACGTTACCCCTCAGATTCCTATTCAATCATTTCCCCTTCACCTTAAACGTATGTCCTCTGGACCTCGATTCTCCTACTAAGGGCAGGAGAACCTGAGCATCGCCCGATCTATTCCTTTCATGATCTAAAACACGTCTCCGAGATCACCCCTCATCCTCCTGCGTTCCATGGAGACCAATCGCACACAATTGATTCTGACTACAAACTAATGCTGTCCATTCCAGATAACATCCTGGTGAATCTGTTCCGCACTGTCTCTGGCAACACTCCCTCTCTTTCACACTCCTCTCTCTCCGTAGGTTAATTCCCGGAATGGCGGGATTGTCGTATATTGAAAGGCTGGAGCAATTAGGCTTATATGCACTGGAATTTAGAAGGATGAGGGGGGATCTTATTGAAACATATAAGATAATTAGGGGATTGGACACATTAGAGGCAGGAAACATGTTCCCAATGTTGGGGGAGTCCAGAACAAGGGGCCACAGTTTAAGAATAAGGGGTAGGCCATTTAGAACGGAGATGAGGAAGAACTTTTTCAGTCAGAGAGTGGTGAAGGTGTGGAATTCTCTGCTTCAGAAGGCAGTGGAGGCCAGTTCGTTGGATGCTTTCAAGAGAGAGCTGGATAGAGCTCTTAAGGATGGCGGAGTGAGGGGGTATGGGGAGAAAGCAGGAACGGGGTACTGATTGAGAGTGATCAGCCATGATCGCATTAAATGACGGTGCTGGCTCGATGGGCTGAATGGCCTACTCCTGCACCTATTGTCTATTGTCTATTGTCTATTGCCCACTCCCTCCTCTCCCCACAGTCCTCCCCTCTCAATTCCCACATTCCTCATTTCTCTCCACAATCCCCATCCTCCCTCAACACTCCTCCCTCTCTCTCTCACCACACACCTTCCTCTCTCTCACACCCATCTCCTCTCCCTCTCCCCCACTCTCCCCCACTCCCCCCTCCATCCCCACATTCATCCCACTCCCCACACAATCCTTCCACCCTCTCTCTCACACTCCTCCCTCCCCATCCCCTAAAACCCCCTCTCTCCCCACAGTCCTCCCCGTCATTCTCCCCACAATCCCCCTCTCTCTCCTCACACTCCTCTCTCGCTCCCCACATTCATCCTGCCTACTCTATCTCCCCACTCACTCTCTCTCCCCACACTATTCAATTCCTCTCCCCAAACCCCCTCCCTTCCCACCCTCCATCCCCTCCCTCCACTCCTCCCATTTCCCTCCCCACACACCTCCCTCTCTCTCCACGTTCCTCCCCTCTTCCTCCCCACACTCTTCACTCTCTTTCTCTCTGGATAAGCAGTGACATTATCAGTGTGGTCAGTGATGGGTCTGGATAAGCAGTGACATTATCAGTGTGGTCAGTGATGGGTCTGGATAAGCAGTGACATGATCTCATTAAATCTGCCCCCGATGTTTTACATTTGATATGATGTGAAATAAAGAATTCTTTCTTTTTTGTCTCTTCTGTTTTTATTGTTTTTTCACTGAGAAATATATAAAACAGTACAACACCATCAACATGAATCAAATAAAATAAGAAAAACAACAAAATTAAATAAATAAATGAATTGATAACTAAATAAATAAAGGAGATAAATAGATAAATAAATACATTTGAACAAGACAGTGTGGTACACTTACCAAATAAAATATAATAAAGTAACAATGATTGGTTATCTAGAGATATTTCAATATTCGCACAAACATACCATCTAGTTCTATACAACACAGTCTTCCAATATTTAGCTCGGCATTTATCCAGTTGGTGTCATGGCTGAAATAAACGATCCATTTTTCCCACATCTTCTCAAAGAATCCCTTCCTTTTAATTCAAATGTTCGATTCTAAAGGGGTTGAGGAAGGATATTCTTGCTATTGAGGGCGTGCAGCGTAGATTTACTAGGTTAATTCCCGGAATGGCGGGACTGTCATATGTTGAAAGACTGGAGCGACGAGGCTTGTATAAACTGGAATTTAGAAGGATGAGAGGGGATTTGATCGAAACATATAAGATTATTAAGGGGTCACAGTTTAAGAATAAAGGGTAGGCCATTTAGAGCGGAGATGAGGAAAAACGTTTTCAGAGAGTTGTAAATCTGTGGAATTCTCTGCCTCAGATGGCAGTGGAGCTCAATTCTCCCAATGCATTCAAGAGAGAGCTAGATAGAGCTCTTAAGGATAGCGGAGTCAGGGGGTATGAGGAGAAGGCAGGAACGGGGTACTGATTAAGAATGATCAGCCATGATCACATTGAATGGTGGTACTGGCTCGAACGGCCGAATGGCCTACTCCTGCACCTATTGTCTATTGTTAACTCGTTCAGTATCCATAATTAATCTAAACTTTAATCAGCACTAATTCCATCTTGCTGCTCTATCCACGCTGGTAAACACGGCAGCTGAAGATGCGTTAACTTATTCTTTTCTTCTTAATTAACAGGTTAGAAATGCTAATTAACTCTCTCCGGCACACATTTGAAAGAATAACACATAATGCTGAAAATTAAACTGCAGCTTCAGATCTGAGAAAGGGGGAGATGGCTAAATGTTCTGTGTACTTCGCCCAGTGGGGAATATTAGTTCCAGCCGGTGAACACTAGCTGTGGCTCTGTTCAATCTGCAGTTTATATTGTGGTGAACCACTTCAGACCAGGTGACAGGTAGATGTTAATTCAAACCCACAGACCAGACAGTAAGGTCGGTCTGAGAGTAAATGACCAACTCATCCGTCTGGGCTGTCCACACAGCGGCACAGAGAAAGCTGCCACACACGCAGACTTCATTTATGTGCTTATTTATCAAGCAATTCAAGAGAGCATATCTCCCATCATGCAGTGCAAACCAGGCACTCGTAGAAACTGAAATAAACACTTCAATGATCAGGGACTGTTATTAAAAATGACCAATGTACGTGACAGGCGATTATAATGTTTTCTGCTTAATCTGCACCTTTGAGAAGAGTGGACATTTATTGATGTTAAATTCCTCTGATTTCAAAGCTCGAGTTCTGTGGTAATAAAATATCCAAGGGCTATTTAAAAGCAGTTTGTATGTTAGTGCTGTCCCTGACGCAAATTTCAGACAAAGGTTGCCATGTTTCATGGGGAGGGGTGATGCATTTTAGTTCATCTGAACTATTCCCATTTCCCGGCATATGGATCATCTCCCTCTAAACCATTCCCCTCATGTACCTGTCCAAATGTCTTAGTGTTCCCATTATGACGTTACCTATGACACTGTCCACCTCTATGAGGTCACTGCACTGCCTGCTGCGCTCCATGGAATAAAGTCCTGGCGAGCCCAACATTTCCCTGTAGCTCCGACCCTTGTTTTCTGGCAACGTGTTGAAATTATTTTCTGCACTCTTTACAAATTAGTGGCATATTTCCTAAACATGGTGACGTATCCAAGTGCGTCTTCAACAAAGTCTTGCCCAACTGAACATAACTTTCCAACTTTTAAATTTTATTCACTGGCTGATGAAGACAGTGGGAAAAAAACCTTCCCCACCGCCCTATCCCCCTGTTACGTCCCTTTTCTTGCAACGATGTACTTTTATTCTGAGTTCCCTCTGCCCTACAACACTACCCAGCTAACTACCATTCGCGGTGAAGATCATGCCCTGGCTGGTCTTCCCTAATTTAAAATCTCACACATCTGCAAGAAGCACCATTTGCCATTTCTCAGCCCACTTTCCAATTTGAAAAAGTTCCTGCTCTAATCCTTGCCAATCATTTTTCAATGCCTGTGATACCACCTAATTCAGTGTCAACTGCAAACTTATACATTAGTCCGTTACATTCTCAGGCAACTCATTGACACAGATGACAAACAACAATGAGCGGAGCACCAATCCCTGAGACAGACCACCACTCCTTGACCAATGAACGAAACTGTACCATATGCCCCTTTACAACTGTCCACTGCCGTTATCACATTCAGGGAGCTGTTTACCTGTATTGCAATATACTTTTATACATCACTGATGTTAAGGGTCATGCCATTAATTATATAGTTTGAACTCACATTTGACGTCCCAAATTGCAACATCTCTCATTTGCTCAGAATAATTTGCATCTGTGATTTCCCCCACCCCTCCCATCTCTCTACTTGATCTATCCGCCACTAAATACTGAGTCAGCCTCCCTCACATTCCTCAACCCCAGAAATCTTGGTGTCATCCGCAAACTTACAAAGCAACCCGTGTATATTCATGCACAAGTCATTTATGTGTATCACAAACAGCAGAGGTCCCAGCACAGATCCCTGTGTATCACTACTGGTCACAGACATCCAGCCTGAATATTGCCCTTCCACCACAACCCTCTGTCTTCTATCATTCAGACAGTTCTGAATTCATGCGATCAAGTCACTGTTAACCCCGTGTGCCTTCACCTCCTGGATCGGTCTACCAAGGGAGACTTTGTCAAAGGTCCGGATAAGCAGTGATAATATCAGTGTGGTCAGTGATCGGTCTGGCTAAGCAGTGACATTATCAGTGTGGTCAGTGATGGGTCTGGATAAGCAGTCATATTATCAGTGTGGCCAGTGATGGGTCCGGATAAGCAGTGAAGTTATCAGTGTGGTCAGGGGTAGGTTTGGATAAGCAGTAACATTCTCAGTAATTAATCTCATCTGTAATGAGCTCTCACTGCATCTTGTTGTTCTATCCACGTTGGCGGGTGCAGACGTATATATTTGTTATTTTCACTTTAATAGGCAGCGGTTAATGAGTCAATAACTTTCTGCGGGACACGATTGAAAGAATAACGCATTATGCGTCTCTCCCAACACACCTCACTCTCTCTCTCTCTCTCCCTCCTCCCATTCTCTGTCCTCTCTCTTTCCTCACATTTCTGATTCTGCTTTCCCACCTCGTCCCCTCTCTCCACACTCCACCCCACTCTCTCCCCACACTCCCCTCTGTCTTGCCACACTCCTCCAATCTATCTCTCCATATACATCCCCCTCTCTCCGCACTCCCTCTCTCCCCACTCTCCTCCCACTCTCCATCCCCACACTCCTGCTTTCTCCCCACACACTCAGCACTCCTCACATTCTTTCCCCCACACTCCTCCCCCTCTCTCCCCCACATGCCTCCTCGTCTCTCTCCCCACACACATCCCCCTCTCTGCCCACACTCCTCCTCTCACATTCCCCACACTCCCCCATATCTCTCCCCACGCTCCACCGCACTCTCTCTCCCCACTCCTCTCATTCACACACTACTCCCCTTCTCTTTCCCACACACCTCCTCCACTCCGCAATCCTTCCCCCGTTTGTCATAAGGTCATAACTGATAATAGAATTGGAGAGGGGGGAGAGAGAGAGGTGTTTGAGAGAGAGAGGCGGTAGGGGGAGAGAGGGAGGAGAGGGGGAGAGGGGGAGAGAGGACAGGAGAGGAGAGAGAGGTGGGTCTCCTCAGAGTGTTTCCCTTTGTGCGTCGATAAGGCCTTTAATGAACCGACTTGTTAGATGGAACCGCCTCTGAACTCCGAGCTGGTTTACTTTGTGTCTGTGCCTATATGAGGAAAGACAGACATAGGCTACAAGTCTCGCACATAAAAAACCCCAGAATGTCATGGTACACACAGGGTCGTGGGTGTATAGAACGGGCTGTCAGAGGCATGTACTAGTGCACCGTTTAAGAAACATTTGGACATGTACGTGGATGGGACGGGTTGAGAGGGATATGGGGCAAACGCTGGCAGGTGGGACTGGGATAGAAGGGGTAAGTTGCATTGGAGCGGGCGAGTTGGGCTGGATATTTCCGTGCTGCATGACTCCATGACTCTGTGACTTTTAAATGTAGTCTTATATAGTGCACAGGGGAGAGAAAGAGAGAGAGAGAAAGAGAGAGAGAGAAAGAGAGAGAGAGAAAGAGAGAGAGAGAGAGCGAGAGAGAGAGAGAGAGAGAGAGAGAGAGAGAGAGAGAGAGAGAGAGAGAGAGAGAGAGAGAGAGAGAGAGGGGGGGGGGGAGAGGGGGG
>NW_027602329.1:0-32500 GCF_053455715.1 Rhinoraja longicauda
CATGACCACACTTCAGGCAAGATGGTTCAACGGAACATACAGAAAAGGTTTACCAGAAGGGCTCCAAGGGTGAGTGGCCTCGATTACAGGGGCATACAGGGAGAGGTTTTCTTCCTTGGAATAGAGATGGTGAAATGTAAATGGATAGGATATGTTTAGAGGGGTATGGGCCACACGCAGAATGAGACTAGCTTAGGTGGGGAATGTTGGTCGGCATGGACCAGTTGGGTCAAAGGGCCTGTCTCCATGCTGTATGAAACTGTGGCTCTCGGGGATCTGTCAGAAACATTGAGGTTATGTGTGTAGACAGAGGGAGACTGTTCCCTCTGGGGGGGGGAGGGGGGGACAGCTCACGGGAAGACGGGTACGGAGCTAATGTTATCCCACTTTTTAAGAAAGGAGCGAGAGAGAAAATTTGAAATTATAGACCAGTTAGCCTGACATGGGGAAGATGCTGGACTCAATTATAAAAGAAGAAATTGCATAACATTTGGATAGCAGTAACAGGATCCTTCCGAGTCAGCATGGATTTACGAAGGGGAAATCATGCTTTGACTAATCTTCTGGAATTTTTTGAGGATGTAACTCGGAAAATGGACAAGGGAGAGCCAGTGGATGTAGTGCACCTGGACTTTCAGAAAGCCTTCGATAAGGTCACACTTAGGAGATTAGTGGGCAAAATTAGAGCACATGGTATTGGGGTTAGGGTACTGCCATGGATAGAAAATTGGTTGGCAGACAGGAAACAAAGAGTAGGGATAAATGGGTCCCTTTCAGAATGGCAGGGAGTGACTAGTGGGGTACCGCAAGGCTCGGTGCTGGGACCGCAGCTATTTACAATATACATTAATGACTTGGATGAAGGGATTAAAAGTAACATTCGCAAATTTGTAGATGACACAAAGCTGGGTGGCAGTGTGAAAAGGATGCTATGAGGTTGCAGGGTGACTTGGACAGGTTGTGCGAGTGGGCGGATGCTTGGCAGATGCAGTTTAATGTGGATAAATGTGAGGTTATCCACTTTGGTGGTAGAACAGGAAGGCAGATTATTATCTGAATGGTGTCAAGTTAGGAAAAGGGGACGTACAACGAGATCTGGGTGTCCTTGTTCAACGGTCACTGATAGGAAGCACGCAGGTACAGCAGGCAGTGAAGAAAGCTAACGGAATGTTCGCCTTCATAACAAGAGGAGTCGAGTATAGGAGCAAGGAGGTCCTTCTGCAGTTGTACAGGGCCCTAGTGAGACCACACCTGGAATATTGTGTGCAGTTTTGGTCTCCAAATTTGAGGAAGGACATTCTTACTATTGAGGGAGTGCATCATTGGTTGACAAGGTTAATCCCCAGAATGGCAGGACTGTCGTATGTTGAAAGACTGGAGCGACTAGGCTTGTACGGTAGCGCAGCGGTAGAGTTGCTGCTTTACAGCGAATACAGCGCCGGAGACACAGGTTCGATCCTGACTACGGGTGCTGCACTGTAAGGAGTTTGTACGTTCTCCCCGTGACCTGCGTGGGTTTTCTCCGAGATCTTCGGTTTCCTCCCACACTCCAAAGACGTACAGGTATGTAGGTTAATTGGCTGGGTAAATGTAAAAATTGTCCCTAGTGGGTGTAGGATAATGTTAATGTACGGGGATCACTGGGCGGCACGGACTTGGAGGGCCGAAAAGGCCTGTTTCCGGCTGTAGATATATGATATGATATACACTGGAATTTAGACGGATGAGAGGGGATCTTATTGAAACAGATAAGATTATTAAGGGATTGGACACGTTAGAGGCAGGAAACATGTTCCCGATGTTGGGGGAGTCCGGAACCAGGGGCCACAGTTTAAGAATAAGGGGTAGGCCATTTAGAACGGAGATGAGGAAACACTTTTTCACTCAGAGAGTTGTGAAGCTGTGGAACCCCCTGCCTCAGAAGGCAGTGGAGACCAATTCTCTGGTTGCTTTCAAGAAAGAGTTAGATAGAGCTCTTAATGATAGCGAAGTCAAGGGATATGGGGAGAAGGCAGGAACGGAGTACCGATTGTGGATGATCAGCCATGATCACAGTGAATGGCGGTGCTGGCTCGAAGGGCCGAATGGCCTTCTCCTGCACCTATTGTCTATAAGATTTACGAGGATGTTGCCAGGATTCGAGGGTCTGAGCTATAGGGAGAGGTTGAGCAGTCTAGAACTCTATTCGTTGGAGCATAGGAGGGTGAGGGGTGATCTTAGAGAGGTGTATAAAATTATGAGCGGAAGTCTCTTGCTCAGAGTAGGTAAATCGACGACGAAAGGACATAGGTTTAAGGTGAAGGGGAAAAGATTTAATAGGAATCTGAGGGGTAACTTTTTCACACAAAGGGTGGTGGGTGTATGGAATGAGGTAGTTGAGGCAGGGACTAACCCAACGTTTAAGAAAGAGTTAGACAGGTACATGGATAGGACAGGTTTGGAGGGATATGGACCAAACGCAGGCAGGAGGGACTCGTGTAGATGGGGCGTGTTGGGCCGAAACTCGACAGAGAATAAGCTGACTGGGGTGGAGGTGGAATTTACACAGCGGATGGTTCTGGTTTTAGATGCACTGCTGTGATAGCAGCGGATATTCAACTGTGCTGTTGGACAGGGAGCCAGGCAATTAGATGAACATGCAGATTTTGCAGGGCTGTGGGAAGGGGTGGGGGGGAGGGCCTGTGGGGGGGGGGGGGGGGGAAGACAGGACTGACCCTTCCTGCGTGTAGGTTTGACAAGTCGAATGGCCTCCTAAATGGCAATCATTCTGTGAAAGCAGGAGCATCATCGGTAAAGTGCGCATACAAGCTGCAACAGGAAGCACATGAGCTGTTTAATTTTACCACGGCAGAACACGTGGTGATTTATCTCAATGCTCATAACACCAACTGGAACTGAAACTGCCAGCACCGTCTCAGATTTCACAAGGGCATAGGCACACCCCACGAAAAGAAAATTACTGCCCACTGCTATTCTTAGTTGCTCGAAGCAGCTCACACTGCAATAATTAAAAATAAGATCTTTGGCTCTTTTACTGATGAAAGCCTGTTGCTCTGGCCCAGCTATTTGAAAGGGTGTGCAGGACATTTGCTTAATTCTCAGCCACCAGGGATCTGTACACATGGGAGAGAATCAGTTAAAAATGCAAATTTATCACAGAAGTCTGCACAGAATATTGGTATCCTTATGCAGTGTTTGTTTCCACTCACAAACAGTTTCTTCCCCTCTGTTATCAGGCTTCTCAACGGTCCTTCCACAAGCTAGGGTACCGCCCGACTCACCTCTACCCCATTGCGGACACTGGACTTTGTCTGTGGAACTGATGCGCTACAGTGCTGAGAACTATATTCTGCACTCTGTATCTTCCCCTTTGCTCCACCTATTATACTTGAGTTTGACTTGATTGTATTTACATACTAGACCAAGTGGACCCGTTGGGCCCAAACCTCTGCTGCATTGGTGCAGCACCCTCTCCTCCCCCCCTCCCCTCTCTCCTCAACCCCCCGCTCCCTTCTCCCCACTCCCCCCTCCCTCCTTTTAAACTTTTAAATGTGAATAACTTTAAAAATATAACACCGATTTCAATAAAACTATTTGCATTATCACTAAAGTGACAATGGTGAGTAAGGTGGGCCTAAAATTGTCGCGCTATCGTGTACCGTTTTGGCTGAAGTTCAGTCACAAACAAGATAACAAACAAGAGTTTTAGTATATAGATAGTATTCTCTGATCTGGTTGGAAAGCATGCATAACAAAGCTTTTAACTCTACCTTGGTACATATGACAATAATAAACTTAAACTGCCTGGGCGGAGTTTGTACGTTCTCCCCGTGACTGCGTGGGTTTTCTCCAGGTGCTTCGGTTTCCTCCCAAACTGCAAAGACCAGCATGTTTGTAGGTTAATTGGCTTCTGTAAATTGTAAACTGTCCCTAGTGTGTAGGATAGTGTTAGTGTACAGGGTGAATGCTGATCGGCATGGACTCGGTGGGCCAATTATTTCCACATTGAAGGTAGACACAAAATGCTGAAGTAACTCAGCGGGTCAGGCAGCATCTCAGGACAGAAGGAATAGGTGACGTTTCGGGTCGCGACCCGTCTTCAGACTGAAGGGTCTCGACCCGAAACGTCACCCATTCCTTCTCTCCTGAGATGCTGCCTGACCCGCTGAGTTACTCCAGCAATTTGTGTCTACCTTCAATTTGAACCAGCATCTGCAGTTATTTTCCTACACTTATTTCCACATTGTATTGCTAAAGTCTAATGCTTATTCTAAGTCACGACACAGAAGCAACAACTCCAAAAGCATTTTTTACAAGTTACAAAACCTCCATTGCAAAACATGCCACAATAGATAAATGCTTCTCATTAATCTGGGAAATGCAGCTGCCTTTAACTCAACTTGAAGCAGGCATCCTACACATCATTAATAACGAATGCACATGCATTTGGATTGTCTGTAAAATTGTTTTTAAAACACAAGATTGCACGGATTACCGATGGAATTGAAAACTGCTCGAATTGTGGAGGTGACCCAGAGAATAAATCTCTTAAGTACAGATCAGTCACTGTGCTAGTTCATCATAGATTAAACTGCGTCCAGGAATTGTTTCTGAACCACGATCATCCACACGTTCCAGCCGATCATCTATTCTCACTTCTACCCGTGAATTAAAAATAATCAAACATTGATCAGTTGTGCCAAATGACCGGTTTCAGTGCTGTAGGTACCAATGCAGTGAACAATTGCATTGAATAAGGATTCTACCATTCTTTAGTTTAAAGATATAATGCGGAAAGAATGGCCCTTCGGCCCACCGAGTCATCGCCACCCAGCGATCACCCCGTACACTAACACTATCCTACTCACTAGGGACAATTTACGAAAGCCAATTAACCATCAAACCAATAGACAATGGACAATAGGTGCAGGAGTAGGCCCTTCGAGCCAGCACCGCCATTCACCATGATCATGTCTGATCATCCACAATCAGTACCCCGTTCCTGCCTTCTCCCCATATCCCCTGACTCCGCTATCATTAAGAGCTCTATCTAACTCACTCCGCTATCATTAAGAGCTCTATCTAAACCTGAGTGTGGGAAGAAACTGGAGGACCCAGAGGAAACCCACACGGTCACAGGAAGAACATACAAACTCCGTACAGACAATGCCCGTAGTCCGGCTCTGGCACTCCGACTGGGTACAAATTCTGAGCAGCCGAAAGTTTGGGAATGATTCACAGAGCAAGAGTTCCTGAGCTGGGGCTGTATGGACCAAAGATACTAGAGGAGCAAGATGAACCACTCTGTCGAAATCGCCTATACTGAAGTGTTGTATGCAAAGGAGCGGAACGGCCGCCATTTTAGTAAGCATAACTCGCCATTCGCTCTGCCTCTCGCAGTGTAATCAGTGTTTTGGAGAAACAGTATGTGTGATGATACCATAAAAATGCAGAATATATCTCATCTATCAATTCATAGATTTTTGTTATTTTACTTTTTAGAAATTTCTGCCTACTAAAATGGCGCCATGACATACTATGGTTTTTAGGGTCGAGTGGTCTATCTTGCTCTGCTCTATTATCTTTGGTATGGAAGGCCAGTCCGGTGTGGATAATAAGAAATTAATGAGCATTGTAAACTCCCAAGATACAAAGATAAACCTACAAATTGTAATACAAAACGTGATGGTTTCACATATGGAGAAACGAAGCTGGATGACTGAAGGCTTAGCCAAAGATGTGTGGCTCAAGGACTGCCCGACAGAGAGTGGAGGCGTTCCAGAGCTCAGGCCTTGGCTGTTGAAGCCACAGCTGCCAATGATGCAACTCACCACTGTATTCTGTGCTGTTCTTCATCAAAGATAATGTAAAACAAATTGCATTTGTAGAAATGACCCAGATTCTTGAATGTGCACAAGTGTAATCCTCAGGGTAGGAGTGCTCATTCCTGACACCTGAAAAATATGCACACAGCCAGCGAGATCACCAAGTACAGCAGATTTAAAAAACATTCAACCAGGATTGAAGCCACGAGCAATCAATGGTGGAACATGCAAACACATTCTGCTGCATTAGAAAGCTGGAACAAGTTCTCCTCAGGAGAGAGCCCAGCTCAGTAGAGCCGGCACTGGGGCAGAAACATCTGAGCAGCACCATCGTATCTCGAATATGCTGCCAGAACCATTGTAACTTTGTCGGCACCAGAAACGTGGCGTACTGCAGATAGACCCAAAATGCTGGAGTAACAGGCAGCTTCTCTGGAGAGAGTAAGGAATGATTTTTAGGGTCGAGACCCTTCTTCAGCCTATAACCCTTCTTCAGACTAGACAGTGCACTTGTGTACACTTGTGTGCTGCCTCGGTAAGGTCTGCTGTATGATTTTACTAGGTTGTATGCAAAACAAAGTATTTCACTGTACCTAGGTACATGTGACAATAAAGTATAATTGAATCATTAAATCAATGAAGAAGCTGCGATAGAAGTTCAAAAGTCTTTAGAGCAGATTAGGCCATTTGCCCATCGCCATTGAATCATAGTCTATCTTTCCCTCTCAACCCCATTCTCCTGCCTTCTCCCCATAACCTTTGACATCCAAACTAATAAATAATCTGTCAATCTCCAATGACGTGGCCTCCACGGCGTCTGTGGCAATGAATCCCACGGATTCACCACCCCCTGACTAAAGAAATTCCTCTTCATCTCCTTTCTAAAGGTACGTCCTTTCATTCTGAGGCTGTGCCCTCCGGTCCTAGACTCTCCCACTAGTGGAAACATCCTCTCCACATCCACTCTATCCAGGCCTTTCAACTATTTGGTAAGTTTCAATGTCCCCCCCTCATCCTTCTAAACTCCAGCGGGTAGAGTGTAGTCAAACGCTCATCATAAGTTAATCCAAACATCTCCGGGATCATTCTCATAAACCTCCTGTGGACCTTCTCCAATGCCAACACATCCTTCCTCAGATGTGGGGCCCAAACCTCAGAATGCAGTCTGACCAGTGACCAGAAAAGCACATACAATGACAACTTTTAAACTATATTTTGGCAGATGAATTGATATCAAGGGTCATAAAGGGATAATGGGCCAAATGCAGATAAGTAGGACTAGCCCAATTTCCAAGTTGGTCGGCATGGATAGGGTGGGCCAAAGGGCCTGTTTCCGTGCTTATACAACTCCGTGACTCCATATCAGACTGTTGGGCCTTCCTTCATAGGGGCAGTTTTTGGTAAATTCAACCTCGAGATTTCATTCAAATGTTGTCTTCCTCACTCCTGAAATACTGATCTGATGGGAAATGTTTGCAAATATACGTAAAGGATGACTCCAGTAAGATCAAAAGTACCAACCCTAATGAAGGTGACAAAGTTCCCACAGAACAACTTGAAGTAGGAAATTCTCGCCACTTCACTGAAACCTCCACATTCAACATCAATTAGGTAGACACAAAATGCTGGAGTAACTCAGCGGGTCAGGCAGCATCTCAGGAGAGAAGGAATAGGTGACTTTTCGGGTCGAGATCCTTCTTCAGCATTTTGTGTCTACCTTCGATTTATACCAGCATCTGCAGTTTTTTTTCTACATTTCAAAAATCAATTCTTGTTTATTCGAGGCATTCCTTCTTAAAGCCATTTGTCATGTTTCACATTAACTGTTTAAAGATGACTGGGCTAAAACACTTTAGGAAATCCCAAAGACACAAAGGTCACTTCCTCCACATGGTTCAGGACTGCACTGCAATTCACAGGGCCTGGTCTATTGATCTGGAGAGCCCTACCAGGGCAGCTTGGGAATTGAAAGTAATTACATTTACAACAATTAAATAAATCTGGGATAATAGCCGAGCATCAGTGATGGTTAAACTGCTGGAACATTGTGGAACCTGGCCGATTTGCAGACATGGAGTGGCACGGTGGCGCAGCGGTAGAGTTGCTGCCTTACAGCGAATGCAGTGCCAGAGACCTGGGTGCGATCCCGACTACAGGTGCTGTCTGTACGGAGTTTGCACCTTCTCCCCGTGACCTGCGTAGGTTTTCGCTGAGATCTTCGGTTTCCTCCCACACTCCAAAGATGTAGAGGTTTGTAGGTTATTTGGCTTTGTAAATGTAAAAATTGTCCCTAGTGGTTATAGGATAGTGTTAATATGCGGGGATCGCTGGTCGGCGCAGACCCGGTGGGCCGAAAGTGCCCGTTTCTGCGCTGTATCTCTGAACTACACAAACTAAAGGAGGAAGAGTCCATTCTAGCCCACCCCGGCCCACCCGCAACTCCAGACCACCCAAAAACCTTGGGGTTTTGTTGCTCTCTATTTAATAACATTTCGGAAACATTTGGACTGGTACGTGGATATGAAAGGTTTGGAGGGGTATGGGCCAAGTGCCGGCACATAGGACTACCTCTGATGGGGCATCTTGGGTGACATGGATGGGTTGGGCCAAAGGGCCTGTTTCCATACTGTAAAGGGCCTGTTTCCATCTCGTCCAAAAGACTTGTTTTTTGGATGACAAATAAAGGTAATTCTGAATTCTGTATGACTCCATGACTCCGAAACAACCAGTAAAACAGTCAGAGTTCAAGAGCAAAGGAGAATTTGATGCTGACCTTTCGATCAACGTCCACACCTTGTGAACTCATGACAAGATCTGCTGTTTGGTAGGAACAAAGCTATCGGGCTGCCATTTTACTGCTCTGCCGTACATAAGCCACACAATCATGCAGCCCAATCAAGATAATTTTGTCATTTCCTTAGAGGCAAACCAAGAGCACAATGTGACTACTTCTTCTTGCGTATGGCGTGCACAGCCTAAAGTTGTAGGTCAAGGGTAGACATCCAGGCCAGGGCAGCATCGATTGCTGGGTGGATTGTCTTGATGTCACCAGGGAAAAGCCTCAGTGAGCAGTCATTCGCGATGTGTGGGATGGTCTGGTCTGGATATCCGCTATCTAATAGACTGTGACTAATGGCTTTGTCTTTCTCTGTATTCTGAGTGCAGAGGATGGTTAATGCACAAAATGGCACAAAGATGGAGTAACTCAGCGGGTCAGGCAGCATCTCTGGAGAACATGGACGCAGAGTGCTGGAGTAACTCAGCAGATCAGACAGCATCTCTGTTGAACATGGATAGGGACATTTCGGGTCGGGAGTTTAGCTTAAGTTTATTGTCATGAATACCACCGAGGCACAGTGAAAAGCTTTTTTGTTGCATGCGATCCAGTCAGCAGAAAGGCTATGCATGATTACATTTAAGCCGTCCCCAGTGTACAGATACAGGATAAAGGGAACAACATTTAGTGCAAGGTAAAGTCCGATTAAAGATAGTTTGAGGGTCGCCATTGAGGTCGATGGGAGGTCAGGACTGCTCTATAGTTGGTGACAGGATGGTTCAGTTGCCCAATATCAACGGAAGAAATTGTCCCTAAATCAGACCAGACGGTCTGAAGGTCAGACCCCCAGACCCGTCTAGCATTCTGAATAATGGTCTCGACCCAAAACGTCACCTATCCATGTTCTCCAGAGATGCTGCCTGAGCCGCTGAGTCACTCCAGCACTCTGTGTCCATGTTCTCCAGAGATGCTGCCTGACCCACTGAGTTACTCCAGCACTCTGTGTCCATGTTCTCCAGAGATGCTGCCTGAGCCGCTGAGTTACTCCAGCACTCTGTGTCCTTTTAAGTCTTTCCTTGTAGTCTGCATTACTCTCGTGATTTGCTCTTCACAAACATGCCAATCAGAAAGGGCGCAAGGAGTAACATTGCTGTTAATTCACAAAGAACTTTCCCAATAACCGTTTGGGCTTGTCTACAGATGTGTTGGAACAAGTCACAACTATGCACCAGCTGCTGCCAGGTGTTCAGGCTGCAAGAGTTCCTTCCATTCCAAACCAGCAGTCAAAAAGTAGCCACATAGAAACTATAACACTGCCTTTCCACGCACACACATGGTTTCAATCCCACCGGGCGTTTTAAATTAATTTGAGACCATTTCCCACCAGTTCCATATTCAAGGAGCGTGGCATTTGTGACGCTGCCAATGTTCGAATGAGACACTTATTTAAAAATAAAGGACCTCCCTGAAGGAAATGGGGTTCACCGAAAGACCGTGTTATTATCTTTAGACCTTTAGAGATATAGTGCGCTTCAGCCCACCGAGTCCACTCCAATAAGTGATCACCCTGTACACTAGCACTATTCTACCCACTGGGGACAATTTATAATTTTTTAACCGAAACCAATTAACCTACAAACCTGTATGTCTTTGAAACATGGGAAGAAACCAAAGCACCCGGAGAAAACCCACGTGGTCACAGAGAGAATGTACAAACTCCCATACACACAGCACTCGTAATCAGGATCAAACCAGGGTCGCTGGTAGTCTAAGGCAGCAACTCTACCGCTGTGCCACCCTGCCGTCCTACACAGAGTGCCAAAATTTCTTGCGCCTTGGGTAAATTTACACCCCACATCACGCGGATCGCCTGGGCATGACCAGAGATTGCGTGCCCAGCGTGTTCGCAGTGACAACACCAACATTTCAAACCAGCACCAAGTCATGAACGGCATCACACAAATGCAAGACTTTTACACCATTTAGAGGGATTCAGGCACTGCTGGTTAAAAGGAAGCCATCTATATTAATCCAACAGTTTAGGTGCCGGGTTGACAGGCTCCATCCCTCAGAATAAACCATGCAAAACCTCCCCTCCCCAAAATAGGGACTGTACAGGCTAGGACTACTCCTTGGAGCTCAGGAGAACGAGGGGTGATCTTAAAGAGGTGGATAAAATCCATGAGTCTTTTGCCCAGAGTACAGAAATCAAGAACCAGAAGAAATGACATAGCTTTCATGTGAGGGGGAAAGATTTGATAGGAACATGAGGGGTAAACTTTTTACACAAAGGGTGGTGGGTGTATGGAATGAGCTGCCGGAGGAGGTAGCTGAGGCAGGTATTATCGGAGCATTTAGACAGGTACATGGATAGGAGAGGTTTAAATATATGGGCCAAATGCAGGCAGGTGGATCTGGAACATGCTGGTCGGTGAGGGCAAGTTGGGCCGAAAAGCCTATTTCTGCACTGTGTGACCCGACCCGAAATGTCACCCATCCTTTTTCTCCAGAGATGCTGCCTGACCCGTTGAGTTACTCCAGCGCTTTATGTTTATC
Organism: Rhinoraja longicauda; assembly: GCF_053455715.1. Classification (NCBI taxonomy): domain Eukaryota; kingdom Metazoa; phylum Chordata; class Chondrichthyes; order Rajiformes; family Arhynchobatidae; genus Rhinoraja; species Rhinoraja longicauda. Next base: position 11,158 of record NW_027602329.1, read on the forward strand.
TTTGGTATAAACCAGCATCTGCAGTTCTTTGCTTCCACAATGATGGGAACGACCTTAACTCCATCTCCACTTGTCCAACATCCAAAATGTGATGTTTTGTAACACTGGGCATAAGAAAGCATGGTAATGAATACTTTGCTATATTGGGCGGCACAGTGAGCAGTAGTAGAGTTGCTGCCTTACAGTGTCAGAGACCTGGGTTCAATCCTGACTATGGTCTGTATGGAGTTTGTATGTTCTCCCCGTGACCGTGTGGGTTTTCTCCGGGTGCTCCAGTTTCCTCCAACACTCCAAAGACGTGTGGGATTGGAGGTTAATTGGCCTCTGTAAATTGCCCCAGGTATTTAGGATGCAAAAGTGGGATAACATAGAACTAGTGCACAGGTAATCAATGGTTGGCATCGGCTGGGTGGGCCGAAGGGCCTCTTTCCACACTGCATAAACTAAAACTACACTATTAAATACGAGCCGTTATGAAAATGCAGGCTGCTCTTGCTGTTAATTTTCAATCTTTTATCCCTCACCTAGTTTTATCAGCCAGTGGATCTGAACCCTTTCATTGTATCGTTTAAACAGCTCTGGTCCCATGAGAACTCCAAGTTCTGACCTTTCTTTACAAGCTACTACAGTTCTTTGTCCTGCCCCCTCCCCTGACATCAGTCTGAAGAAGGGTCTCGACCCGAAACATCACCCACTCCATCTCTCCAGAGACGCTGCCTGACCCGCTGAGTTATTCCAGCATTTTGTATCTACCTTTGATTTCAACCAGCATCTGCAGTTTTCTTTCCTTCTACAGTTTATGAAGCATTGTACCACATTCACCATTCATTGGTGTCCAATAACATTTCCAAAGGAGGCTCTGAAAATACAGTCCTATTCACATGCCCACCTGATCTGGACAGCTTTGCCTGGCTAGTACAAGTCCACAACCATTTTTCCGGCACCCTTGGTTCCAGAGCCTTGTCGTGTTATCCATCGTGCCAGATCATCAGAGGTCAGAGCCTCGGGGGGTCCAGGATACCGACCCGCAAAGTTGGCCTTTCGAAGTCAGCTATGGAAACAGATCTGCCAGCTCCAGCCGGGCCCGAGTTCCAGAGCCCCAGCTGCTGGCGGCAAATATACTGGAATTTAGAAGGATGAGAGGGGATCTTATCGAAACGTATAAGATTATTAAGGGGTTGGACACGTTGGAGGCAGGAAACATGTTCTCAATGTTGGGGGAGTCCAGAACAAGGGGCCACTGTTTAAGAATAAGGGGTAGGCCATTTAGAACTGAGATGAGAAAAAACTTTTTCAGTCAGAGTTGTAAATCTGTAGAATTCTCTGCCTCAGAAGGCAGTGGAGGCCAAGTCTCTGAATGCATTCAAAAGAGAGCTAGATAGAGGTCTTAAGGATAGCAGAGTCAGGGTGTATGGGGAGAAGGCAGGAACGGGGTACTGATTGAGAATGATCAGCCATGATCACATTGAATGGCGGTGCTGGCTCGAAGGGCCGAATGGCCTCCGCCTGCACCTATTGTCTATTGTCTAATTCAACCCGCCAGCCGTGGAACGCGACCGTGGGAACGTACCTGCATCACAAACATGTGTTGGGAAAAAAAACTGCAGATGCTGGTTTAAATCAAAGGTAGACACAAAAAGCTGGAGTAACTCAGCGGGTCGGGCAGCATCTCTGGCAAACATGGACCCGAGTGTTGGAGTAACTCAGCAGGTCAGGCAGCATCTCTGGAGAGAAGGAATGGGCGACGTTTCGGGTCGAGATCCATTCTTCAGACTTCACCCAAAATGTCACCCATTCCTTCTCTCCAGAGATGCTGCCTGACTCGCTGAGTTACTCCAGCTTTTTGTGTCTACCTGCATCACAAACATGTTCATGATGGATGTACCACGCCCGCCCAAGCCCAGGAGAAAGGATTGGTCTTGCAGATTAGAGATAGTGAACACAGCAAACCAAAATAAATGAGCCACTGGTCATAGAGGCTGGCCATTCAGTCCACTGTGGCCATGCCAGCTCTCCAATCTGTCCCATTCCACGACAACATTTTCCTTTTCAACTGTTTATTCCATACCCTTTATCAAAGGTTCCAATTGAATCCGCTTCAAACTCACTCAGGAAGATCACAACTCACAATCTGAAGTGATGTAATTTCTCATACAGTAATTGGTTCCTGTGCCCTCTTGTTGTCATGATTGAATGGGCTGTACCAAGGATTCGTCAGGAGCAAGAGAGAAAATAAACTTATAAAGAAAATAAAGTTATGGGGTTATGTCCTTGATACCCCCAGACCATACAAAACACCTGCAAAAGCGATTCCCAACCACTAGATAAACAAACCACAAGATTTCAAAAAAGTTTGGCTACATTTAAAACTAATTGTACATCCTGAAAAACCCTTGACTGTGCAAAACTCGATTCAAACCTGGCTGACTGAAATACATTTGATACTCAAGGTTGAGGCTGATGAATAAAATTCATTTCAGATGTCTTGCATTAGAAATCGGAGCAGAGGGGCCACACAAGCTTGCAAGCCCGCGCCGCTATTCACTGAGATCAGAGCCGCTCCCCTCGCCTTCCACTCTCCATACGCTCACTGCCCAAAACCTGTCCATCTGTCCTTGACTGTACGCAACGACCGGGAATCCACAGCGCTCGGGGGAATAGACTTCCAACAATTCAACTCTGTGCAGAAGGAAATTTCTCATCTCAGTCCAAGGCGGCTTGTAGACTCGCCAATTGAAGGATGCAGCGTTTTGCAGCAGCCCCAGCATGTTTTACTTTCCATTACTTTTCACAGTGGCGCAGCGGTAGAGCTGCTGCCTCACAGCGCCAGAGACCCGGGTTTCATCCTGATTATTTTCTTCTCTACGTTATCTCCAGTGCGTAGGGTAGAACTAGTGTTCGGGCGATCACTGGTCAGAGCAGACTCGGTGGGCCGAAAGACCTGTCTTCATGCTCTGTCTCTAAACTAAATTAAAAATTAATCTCAAGGCCCCATGCGTAAAGCCTTATTCTATTTGCTTTCTGCTTAAGGACAAGCCTTTCAGCCCTGGGATTAATCTTGTGAATCGCTCTTGCACCAGCTCCAGATTAGGAATAAAACCAAAAGTCCGCTCCAGGCACAATTTCACCAAATCCCCGTGTAAACACAGCCAGGCCTTAAGCTATTATATTCCTGTACTAGCGGGATAAAGGACAACCTTCCTTTCCTGCATATTTACTTCCTGCATTTCAAAGACCAATATAGTCAGCCTTTCTGCTTGCCAACATAAAATTATAAAAGGACCGGCAGGACAAGCTAGATGCAGGAAAAATGTTCCCAATGTTGGGGGAGTCCAGAACCAGGGGCCACAGACTAAGAATAAAGGGGAGGCCATTTAAAACTGAGGTGAGAAGAAGCTTTTTCACCCAGAGTTGTGAAATTGTGGAATTCTCTGCCACAGAGGGCAGTGGAGGCCAATTCACTGGATGAATTTAAAAGAGAGTTAGATAGACCTCTAGGGGCTAGTGGAATCAAGGGATATGGGGAGAAGGCAGTTAGTGATTGGGTTAGTGATTGTGGATGATCAGTCATGATCACAATGAATGGCGGTGCTGGCCTCCTCCTGCACCTATTTTCTATGTCTATGTCTGAATCAGTTGCTTACTTTTCATCATCCTTTTCTGCCTTCTCAGATTTGCTGCCTTCTTGCCCATTGAATTAAACCACTTGATATCCATTCTTTTTATTTTCTACTGCCCAAAATGACCACATTTATTGATAAACCGTAGAATTACAGATGATGAAAAACCAGAGTAAAAGAGGGAGATCGATCGTCTGACTGAATGTGCCAGAATAACAACCTTCTCTCAACGTCAGTAAAACCAAGGAACTGATTGTTGACTTTAGAAGTGGAAGGCCAAGGATCCACAAACATATTTTCACCAATGGGACTGTGGTGGAGAGAATCACTGATTTCTGATTGTGCACATCTCTGAAGATCTGTCTTGGAACCAGCACAATGATGCAATCATAAAGAAAGCTCATCAATACCTCAACTCCCTTGGTAGATTTAGGAAATTCAGTATTCTAATGAATACTCTTGAACTTGTACAGGCGAACAGTAGCGAGCACACTGACTGGTTGCATCACGGCCTGATTCAGCAATTCAAATGCCCAGGAGCAAAAGAGATTACAAAAAACTAGTCGATGCTGCCCGGTCCATCACAGGTACTGACCTCCCCACCATCGAAGGGATCTAGAGCAGTCGCTGCCTCAAAAAGGCAGCCAGCATCATCAAAGACCTGCACGACGCTCTCATCTCGCTGCTACCATCAGGAAGAAGGTACAGGAGCCTGAAAACCGTGACCTCCAGGTTCAAGAACAGCTTCTTCCCAGCAACCATCAGGCTCTTGAACACTACAGAAAACTAACCTCAGCAAATATGTTCTTCTATAGACTAGAACGATTGTGGCTGCCGAGAATTATGATTAATTTAATGCATTATTGAATATTATGTATTTTGCGGATTGCTGTATTAACAGGACTGCTAAGTAAGAATCTTTGAACCATTGCTGGTGCATACAATAATAATAATAATAATAATGCATTACATTTATATAGCGCTTTTCAAACACTCAAAGACGCTTTACAGGGATTTCTAGAACATAGAGAAGTGAATAAATAGATAAATAAGTAAACGAACAGAGAAAGGAGACAGAAGGTGAGGTGACCTTCAGTGGTTGAAGGCAGTGCTGAAGAGGTGAGACTTCAGTGATGTTTTGAATGTGGTGAGTGAGGAGGAGTCTCTGACGGTTTAGGGTAGTGAGTTCCATAGGGTGGGAGCAGCGATGGAGAAAGCCCTGTCCCCCCAGGATCTGAGTTTGGTCCGGATGGGGGGGGGGACAGGAGATTGGCAGCAGCAGAGCAGAGGGTGCAGGTGGGAGTGTGCCTGTGGAGGAGGTCAGTCAGGTAGGATGGGGCCAGGTTATGGAGGGCTTTGTAGGTCATGAGGAGGATTTTGTATTGGATTCTCTGGGGGATGGGGAGCCAGTGGAGTTTGTAAAGGACGGGGGTGATATGGTCACGGATCGGGGAGTGGGTGAGTAGACGGGCAGCGGAGTTTTGAATGTATTGAAGTTTACTGATGATTTTTGAGGGTGAGCCATAGAGGAGGCTGTTGCAGTAGTCCAGACGGGAGGTGATGAAAGCGTGGATGAGGGTTTCTGCAGCTGTGAAGGTGAGGGATGGACGGAGACGGGCAATGTTTTTGAGGTGGAAGAAGGCTGTCTTTGTGATGTGTTTGATGTGTTTGTCGAAGGAGAGGGTTTGATCAAAGATGATTCCAAGATTCCGGATGTGAGGGGAGGTGGATACTGGGAGACCATCAATATTGAGGATGAAGTTTTGGGTGGATTTGGTGAGCGTTTTTTGGACCAATGATGATGATTTCAGATTTGTTGCAGTTGAGTTTGAGGAAATTTGATTGAAGCCAAGATTTTATTTCAGAGATGCAGTTTATCAGTGTAGAGTGTGTGGTGGTAGAGATTGACTTGGTGGAGATGAGGAGCTGGATATCATCGGCGAAGCAGTGGAAGTTGAGGCCATGACGGCGGATTAATTGACCAAGGGGGAACAGGTAGAGGATGAAGAGGAGGGGGCCAAGGACTGAGCCTTGGGGGACACCTTGGGGGAGGGGAGCGGTGGGGGATTTACAGTTGTTAATGGAGATGAACTGGTGCCTGTCAGAGAGGTAAGATTTGAACCAGGATAGGGCTGTGCCGGTGATGTTAAAGGAGGTTTCAAGTCAGGTGAGGAGAATGGAGTGATTTATGGTGTCAAAGGCGGCGCTGAGGTCAAGTAGGATGAGGAAGTTGAGGTTGCCAGCGTCGGAGGAGAGGAAAAGGTCGTTTGTGATTTTGAGGAGCGCAGTTTCAGTACAGTGGTTGGAGTGGAATCCGGATTGGAAAGTTTCATACAGGTTATTGGTAGAGAGGTGGTATTTGAGTTGGGAAGCTACAGCACGTTCCAAAACTTTGGACAGAAATGGTAGGTTGGAGATTGGTTGTTTGGGGTGTCAGGGTTGAGACCAGGTTTTTTCAGAATGGGGGTGACAGCAGCGATTTTGAGGGATGGCGGGACGATGCCAGTGGACAGGGAGGAGTTTATTGTTGCAGTGATAAGTGGAGAGAGAGCAGGGAGGCAGGCCTTGACAAAGCTGGAGGGGATGGGGTCCAGAGAGCAGGTGGCAGTTTTTATTCCTGTGAAGAGGTCAGAGAGGTCGGTGGTGGAGACTGGGGAGAACTGAGGCAGGGGTTGACAGGATAAGGGGGGGCAGGTGGTTTGAGGGGGAGCAGGTGCGTTGGTGGTTAAGGTGCTGTAGATGCTGTCTATTTTGCTTTGGAAGAATGAAAGGAAAGTGGTGCATTTGTCAACTGTGAATGATTGGGAGATGGTGTCCAGGGGGCTGAGGAGTTTGTTTATTGTAGAGAAGAGTGCTTTTGGGTTTCCGGAGCCAGAGTGAATTATTTGAGAGTAGTAGGTGGAGTGGGCGCGGGAGAGGGCATCTTTGTAGTGCTGCAGGTGGTCTTTGTAGGCTTGGGAGTGAATTGTGAGACCTGTTTTGTTGCGGAGTCTTTCAAGTTGGCGGGCATGAGTTTTCATCATGCGGAGTTCGGGGGTAAACCAGGGAGCAGAGTGGGTGAAGGAAACTGTTTTGGTTTTTATAGGTGCAAGTACATATGACACACATGTACATATCAAACACTCTTGGTCCTTAATTCATTAGTATAAACTAGCCAAGGACCAGCATCGATCCTCTCAATGCCCCACCAGTAACGGCTCCACAACTTGAAACTGACCCATTTATTCCTACTGTCACCAGCCTGTGAAACAGTCTAGTATGAGTAATTACCCATCGTCCGGTGAACCTATATTTTATGTAACAGCTTTCAAGTTTAATTATTTCAAAAGCCTGTTGAAGAGGCACATATACTACAGCGTAGCTCTTTTATCTACCCTGCCAAGACTGTCGAGCCACTGTCAAGTACATCTGTCCAGAAGCAAATGGAAGCCATGATGGGATGTGATGGGATTGCAGATCCTACCTCATTGAAAGGTTAGGCATAAAATGGGAGCTGCATTTGTAATCACAACCAACTTGCAGCAAAAATAGAATCAATCAGCTCCAACATCTTCATCCCAATTTAAGAACGTCTGTATTCCACCAGCGATCTCCCCCCCCCCCCCCCCCCCACCTCCACACACATCTTTCATCGTTGTCACCACAAATGTGGTTCAAATTACTCTTAAAGATTACCCAGAGATTTTCCCCTTTTGTTTTGAATAGCACAATGGCAGGGATCGGATGTCTTTCAAAGCGCATTACGCTGCCAAGTTGTGTCGATTGCATTTCACGAGAACACACGAGGCTGCCATTTGGCCCATCGAGTTAACACTAGCTCTCAGACCCATCTCAGAACCATCCTCAACACCTACTCTCTCGCAAATACCCGTCAACATTACCGAGAAGCAAGGAACTGCAGAGGTTGGTTTACAACAACAAAAAAAAGCAAAGTGCTGGAGCAACACAGCGGGCAAGGCAGCATCTCTGGAGAACACGGAGAGCTTGTTTGTTTCTGGACTCTCCTCGACCCTCTCCAACGATACTTCCTGACCCACTGAGTTCCTCCAGCACCTTGGTTTTTTCCATTTCCATCGCAAACAGTTCCACTTGGTTGGTTACCAGTTATAACTTCTGTAGACATTGGTCAGTAATCGCCGCCATCTCGCAAACTATAAGGCAATCAATTAAACCTGTGCATTGGACTGGTAAGATTAAAGAAACATCTATCACAAGTTAAAAAAGTGCGTATGAAAACTATCTAGACAAATGTTGTAATCCCACAGGCAGGCAAAATTGGCCTGGAGCAAGAGTCATTCATGTAGCTCTACAGCACCGATACAGGCCCACCATCAGGCCATCAGTCTGAAGAAGGGTCTCGACCCAAAACGTCACCCATTCCTTCACTCCCGAGATGCTGCCTGACCTGCTGAGTTACTCCAGCATTTTGTGTCTACCTTCGATTTAAACCAGCATCTGCAGGTCTTTTTCCTCCGCCATCAATGGTGCTTTATTGTCACATGTGCAAAGTGCAAACGTACTGTCAAATTATTGTCTTACAAACAGTCCGGTAGAGTATTGCCATACCCAACCACATCCTCGATTAGCAAATTGTACAGAAATAGTCCACTGATCTTGCATGCAAGAGGTGCCATGTTTTTACGCCATTTTGAAAGTCCAGCCCGTGCTCTAGTTGTTATGAGCAGTTCCCATTCCATGCCAACCAAGGTGGCACACTGGGCAAGGCCCACATCCCTCTACACTCTTCCTATCCACTCAATCAGCAATCCTAAGAGTGAGCAAAATAAGAGAAGCGAAGGCCACAGCAATTTAATTAGCCCTGCGTAGATATGTGGCTTTCATAAGTAAAGTGTTAGCCCTGCAGTCTCAGTGTGGTCACGTTAGCGGATAATGCCACGGGTGTAGACACAAAGTGCTGGAGTAACTCAGCGGGACAAGCAGCATTTCAGGAGAGAAGGAATGGGTGACGTTTCGGGTCAAGACCCTTCTTCAGACTTATCTGGAACCGGAGCTGGAAACCACGAGGTAAAAGATGGAGGCGCAGGCAAGTCCGGAGAAAACAAACGTGGCTGTGGTAACGGGTCTGGGTTAAAATGTGGTCGTAGAGTCAGAGAGCAGGAGGAATCATAGAGGGGGAGCAGCGAGAGAGAATGTTGCTAAACTCTTGTCGGAGAGAGGAGGAGAACTTCTTCAAAGTTGACATACCTCGAGGAGATTTCGCAGTGGAGCAGCAAAAAGTGCAGGAAAAAGAACTGCAGATGCTGGTTTAAATCGAAGGTAGACACAAAATGCTGGAGTAACTCAGCGGGTCAGGCAGCATCTGGGAAGAGAAGGAATGGGTGACGTGTCGGGTGGAGACCCTTCTTCGGACGGGTGTATGCGGTGGCGTGCTTGCCATCAAGATAATACTTCACTTCCACATTCCGTATGTCCAATGCTACACTTATCTCCCAGTCCGTTTGTGGAAACAAACTGAAATCAGTAACCGTGGGGAAACAATAGACTTTTTTGAAACAATTAAGAAGGGCACAGAAGATGGCCATTTGCCCACGAGAGCTCCAGCTTCATTCCACTTTCCCTCTCTCCATCCCCACCCCCCTGCAGTTCACTTGTGGATCAGGGAACCTTTAAATCTGACGGGGGGGGGCTTCTGCCATAGTCACCACCTTCTCAGTCAGGCAGTTCCCAAATCCCACTGCTCCCGGGGTGAAAGATATTTCCCTTCCCCACCCATGTACCAACTACATCAGATCCAGGTCGCCAACGAATTGACCACCTCAGCCAAGGAAAAGAGATCCTTCGCATCCCCTCCACTGGGACCACTAATAATTCTGCAAGTCTCCACTCAGCTTCATGTCGAAAACTCTAAGCAGCAACTAAACTTCTCCAAAGCTTGCAATGTCCTTGTACATCCCCTGACACCTCGCATGCTATCATAAATCATAGGAGCAGAATTAGGCCATTCGACCCATTGAGTCCACTTCGCCATTCGACCATGGCTGATCTATCTTTCCCTCTCAATCCAATTCTCCTGTCTTCTCCCCATAACCTTTGACACCCTCACCAAATAAAGAACCTGTCAATCTCCGCTTTAAAAATTCCCAATGACTTGGCCCCGAATTCCACAGATTCACTACCCTCTGGCTAAAGAAATTTCTCCTCGTCTCCTTTCTAAAGATAAGTCTTTAATTCTGAGGCTGTGCCCTCTGGTCCTAGACTCTCCCACTAGCGGAAACATCCTCTCCACATCCACTCTATCCAGGCTCTTCAATTGTGCGGTAAGTTTCAATGAGATCTCCTTTCATTCTTCTCAACTCCAGTGAGCACAGGCCCAGCGTCTGTACTCATCATACGTTAACCCAATCATCCCCAGGATCATTCTCGTAAAACCACATCCTTCCTGTAGCATGGTGACCAGAAAAGCAAGCAATCCTGGAGATTGGCCGAGCAATAATTTCATACAGCTCCACCTAAAGTGCTTTGCAAACAGCAGTATCAATCCACAACAATTATTGACCCTTCCTGCTCGCCTGCCCCAAATATATTGCCTACATTCCGTTTGCCACTTCCTTACTACCTAGGCCTCATCTGAAATCTAATGCATACTTCTCCTCTATCAACCTCACAGCCAATTGTATATCACCTGGAAACTTCTTAATCACTGCTCCTGCATTTACATAGAAAACACAGGAGGAGGCCATTCGGCCCTTCGAGCCAGCACCGCCTAAAGCAACTCACAAATTCTGTCTGCCCCATAGAATTTTCAACTAAATCTAAAACACAATCCTCATCAACCTTCCTGCAAAAATCTCTGATAGTACCCATCCACAATAACTTTCTTTGCTGAACCTATGGCTTTCTAAAACCATTTATACCACTCAAAATTGTCTTGACACAATCATTTATTCAGCAGACTAACTGCCTGTACTTGCTTAATCCATCTCCTTCACCCTTTTAAACGAGAGCATCGGGATGTGATTCAGTGGCGAGTCAGGTAAAGTTGCTGCCTCAGCGCCAGAGACCCGGCTTCGATCCTGACCACGGGTGCTGTCTGTATGGAGTTTGTACGTTCTCTTCGTGACCGTGAGCGTTTCCTTCGGGTACTCCAGTTTCCTCCTACTAGACCTAGTGTTTACGGATGATCAATGGCCGCAGGGTCTCGGTGGGCTGCAGGGCCTGTTTTCATGCTGTATCTCTAAACTAATCTATACGCATGAAGGATGGTGGTGAATCTCAGGGGTCAGTGATGGACCCATTGCTGTTTGCCAATGGCTTGGATGAGAATGTGCGAGGCATAGCTAGTAGGTTTGCAGGCTACATTAAAATAGGTGGGATCGAAAACAGTGAAGGAGGTTATCAACAATTGCAGCGGATCTCGGTACGTTGAATTGTTGCTAAGGAGACCTCATAGAGGTGTATAAAATCATCAGGAACATAGATTTGGTGAACGAATCTTTTACCGAGGGTAGGGCAATCAAGAAGTAGAGGATTTTAAATTTAGATTTTAGATTTAGAGATACAGCGCAGAAACAGGCCCTTCGGCCCACCGGGTCCGCGCCGACCAGCGATCCCCACACACTAACACTATCCTACACACACTAGGGATAATTTTTACATTTGCCCAGCCAATTAACCTACAAACCTGTACGTCTTTGGAGTGTGGGAGGAAACCGAAGATCTCGGAGAAAACCCACGCAGGTCACGTGGAGAACGTACAAACTCCGTACCGACAGCACCCGTAGTCAGGATCGAACCCGAGTCTCCGGCGCTGCATTCGTTGTAAGGCAGCAACTCTACCGCTGTGCCACCGTGCCGCCCGTAAGGACATAAGATGAAATGGGGTAAGTCGGCCGAGAAATGACAAATGAAGTTTAATTCAGATAAATGCAAGGTAGGAAGCCAAACACAGTAAATGGAAGGGATTATTGTAGATTAGAGGGACCTAGGAGAACAAGTGCATAGTTCCCTGAAAGTGTGTTTCATTGAGATTTGGTGGTGAAAAGGGCTTTTGGCATGCTGGTCTTCAGTTGTGGCATTGAATGTATAATTAGGAACATTAGATTACAGTTGTACAAGACGGTGGTGAAGCCGCACAGTGTTAGTTACTCTGCGATCAGAACGATCCATTCAGCTGGAAAGAGTCCAGAAAAACATATACAAGAATGTTAACATAGAACAGCACAGCACAGGAACAGGCCCTAGGGCCCACAATGTCGGTGCTGAAAATGAAGCCAAGTGAATAATCTCCTCTACTTGCACATGGTCCATATCCCTCCATTCCCTGCATATCCATGTGCCTATCTAAAACCATCTTAAACACCACAATGGTGGCTGCCTCCACCACCACCCCCGGCAATACGTTCCAGGCACCCACCACCCTCTGTGTCAAATAACTTGCCACTGTACATCTCCTTGAAACTTTGCACCCTCTCACGTTAAAGCTATGCCCTTTAGTATTTGATTTTTCCATCCTGGAAAATAAGTTCTATGCCTCCTATAATTAAAAAAAAATTCGATCAGGTCTCCTTGCAACCTCCGACATTCCAGAAAAAATAATCTTAGTTTGTCCAACCTGATAGTTATACGCTCTAATCCAGGCAGCGTTCTGGTAAACCTCTGCACCCTCTCCATACCTCCCACATCCTCCCTGAAATGGGACGACCAGAACTGCACGCAATACTCCACATGGCAGTACTCAAAAGTAGACGCAAAATGCTGGAGTAACTCAGCGGGTCAGGCAGCATCTCGGGAGAGAAAGAATGGGTGAAGTTTCGGGTCGAGACCCTTCCTCAGACTGATATCAGGGGAGGGGGCGGGACAATGATAGGATGCAGTCGAAGACAGGAAGACTAGTGGGAGAACTGGGCAGGGGGAGGGGATAGAGAGGGGAAGCAGGGACTACCTGAAGTTAGAGAAGTCAATGCACATACCGCTAGGGTGTAAACTGCCCAAGCGAAATATGAGGTGCTGTTCGGAAGGGCGGATTGGGAATGGGAGGGGGAGCTGAAGGCCCAAGCTACAGGGAAAAGTTGGACAGGCTTGGACTTATTTCCTTCGAACATAGGAGACTGAGGGGCGATCTTACAGATGTATATAAAATCATGAGAGGCATAGAATGCAGTCTGAATCTGTAACCCAGGCTAAGAGAATCAAGAAATAGAGGGCCTCCGTTTAAGGTGAGAAAGGAAAGATTTAATTGGAACTTGAGGGGTAACTTTTTCATACAGAGGGTGGTCGGTACATGGAACGAGCTGCCAGAGGAGGTACCATAACATTCTAAAAGATATTTTATCAGGTACATGGATATGAAAGATTTAAAGGGTTATAGACCAAACGCAGCAAATGGGACTAGTGTAGAGGCAGGCATTTTGTGGTAGACACAAAATGCTGGAGTAACTCAGCGAGACAGGCAGCACCTCTGGAGAGAAGGAATGGGTGACGTTTCGGGCCGAGGCCCTTCTTCAGCATTTTGTGGTGGCATGGGCATTGGGTTGAAGGATTTCTGTCAGTGCTCTGTCACTAGGACACAAATATCCACCCATTGTTGTAACATTGCAAACAATGCCAGCCACACAGCTAGATCCCATCAGAATGGTCAAGGTCTTTGATGCATTGAGCACAATTCATTATGCAAGCAAAGCAATCATTAATTGCTCATCCAGAGAGAGTTGCAACCAGGATTCCTCAGTTCCAACCAGGATTCTCCTCTCCCTTCCTATCCTGCCTTCTCCATTTTCACGGTATGATGCAAGCATTGCAGGAATGCTCTCACATCGAGGATTAATCACTTAGGAGGTGATTAAGTGACACAAATCAGTCACCATGGTCCGAAACAGTGTTTACTATTGATGGCAAAAATAAAATTATATCTCTTCTGGCAGAGTTACACAAATGGTGTTCTACAACCTAGCTTATGTCCTGTTTATGGGCATTTTCTCAGGCATTGGGTTACAGGATATGCAAACTAAAACCTAACCTTGTTTTCTATCGTAACTGCCTCCTTCAAGCATCAACTCCAACATCTCTGTTCTCCCAATTCTAGTTCCCTCCAAAGCAATTTTTTTAAAATCGCCCCACCAAGGCAGATACCCTGGACCTTAAACGGTAGAATTCTCCTAATGTACCTGCAATCCTTCTCTGCCAAGTTGTCGGTCACCTGTCTTAGCAAGTGGAGACAAGGAACTGCAGATGTTGGAATCTTCAGCAAAATACACATGTGCCAGAGTAATTCAGCACCTCTGGAAAACTTTTTAGTCCGAGGGTGGTGAATCTGTGGACTTAATTGCCACAGACGGCTCTGGATGCTAAGTCAATGGGTGTTTGATTAGTACAGGTGTCAGGGGTAATAGGGAGAAGGCAGGAGAATGGGGTTGAGAGGTAAAGATAGATCAGCCATGATTGAATGGCAGAGTAGACTTGGTTGGCTGAATGGCCCAATTCTGCCCCTATGACCAATAAACTTATGAACATGGATAGGCAATATTTTGGTCCTGTCTTCGTTCTGAAGGGTCCTGATCCAAAAACTCGCCACATCACCTATCTATGCTCTCCAGAGACGTTGCCTGACCTGCTGAATTGTTCCATCACTTTTTTTTAAACACATGACTGTTTTGTTTGACATTGGCCTTGTAAATTGCCCTTCATGTTAAAGACACTATATAAATGCAAACGGTTTGAAGGAGGGTGGCGACCAGAAAGTCACCTATCCATTTTCTCCCGAGATGCTGCCTGACCTGCTCCAGCACTTTGTGTCCTTGTGTATTAACCAGCACCTGCAGTTCATGGTTTCTACATTCTCTCATCTTGAGGTTGCCTTTCCACGATACCTTCCAGCCCCAAACAGCCCCAGATCTGTGTGCTCCTCCACTCTGCTGAGTTCCTCCAGCAATTTGTGTCTATCTTTGGTATAAACCAGCATCTACCGTTCCTTATTTTGAACGATATAAATGCAAGCTCTTGCTTCAGTCATAGATTCATCCTTTTTTTTTTTTACAGTGAGCAGAGTGATCACAATAACTCCTACCCCTAAAGTGCCTTTAATGTGGTGAGAATGTCCCAAGGTGCTGCACAGAAGCATTATCAAATAGAAGGAGATTTGACGGAGAGGAGTCGTCATGGTTACAAGCAGGACTGAAAACAAGCCAATAGCTCCCCTGAAACCCAGCCCGAGCGGCTGGCTGTGATGAAAGCATTCACACAAGGTTCACCATGTCACAGATGTGCGTGTGCTACACCCCTCGTCCACGTGCCCATAATGCCAACCGGGCAACGACCGTGTAAAAACCAACAGCAACGTCTACAAGTCAGCCTCACCCCCATTTTTAGCCCCTGGCTGCGATCGGTTTAAAAATTAAAATCAGAATGGCTGCTGCACTGTTGCTTTGAAGCCGATGACTGTGTTACCATCCTGCACATCGCCAACATGTGCCGCCCCATTCATCGCAGAGGGGTCAGCTGGAATGGGGTCACACACACATTACTGGTGACTGAATTAAAATGGTTCCAGTTCAAATTTATCTGAAAGTAAACTTTATTTTTTCAAACAGCACAAGAGGATTCTTTGTGCTCCATAACATGTGAAGTGATGAATTCAGCATACGTACAAAACACAACAGCAACGACTGCCAGCTTCCACGTTCTCTGCACCTCATTAATACCAACATCCCTGCTAAATAACTGCCTTTCCTGCGACAAAGTTTTCTCTCCAAAGCATGGGCCATTTAAATCCATAAGTGATAGGAGCAGAATTAGGCCATTCGGCCCAGAGTCTACTCCGCCATTCAATCATGGCTGATCAATCTTTCCCTCTCAACCCCATTCTCCTGCCTTCTCCCCATAATCCCCGACACCCGTACTAATCAAGAATCTATCAACTCCACCTAAAAAATACCCAATGATGGCCGTCTGTGGCAATGAATTCCAGATTCATGACCCTCTGACTAAAGAAATTCCTCCTCATCTTTCAAAAGGTACGTCCTTTAATTTTGAGGCTGTGCCCTCTGGTCCTAGACTTTCCCAGTAGTGGAAACATCCTCTCCACATCCACTCTATCCCAGCCTCTGATACCGTTTAGGTATCAGAGATCTCAACCCCCCTCATCCTTCTAAACTCCAGCGAGTACAGGCCCAGTGCCATCAAACATGGGGAGAAGGCAGGAGAATGGGGTTGAGGGGGAAAGATTGATCAGTCATGATTGAATGGCGAAGTAGACTCGATGGGCCAAATGGCCCTATTCTGCTCTTGTGGCTCACGGAGAGGACTGGTTCCCCAGGATCTCCACCGCTGTGAAAGGTGCTGCCTAGGAACCCTCCCAAACACCATCCACAAGGAGTGGGGAGGCCACAGGGTTAGCAGGGCTTGTGCAGTTACTGTGCAGTTATATAAGAAGATAACTGCAGATGCTGGTACAAATCGAAGGTATTTATTCACAAAATGCTGGAGTAACTCAGCAGGTCAGGCAGCATCTCGGGAGTTGTTAACTGAGCCGTTATGCTGGATTTCAGCAACAAGGATGAAGGCTATTCTGCATTCTCATCCTATCAACAAAGCAATTCCTTCCAGATCCTGTGACTTGGCGACAGAGCTCCAAGAGAATAATCACATCTGACTTTTTTTCCCCCCGATGGAAACAGGTCCTAAAGCCCACCGAATCCACGCCGACCAGTGATCAGCCGCTTACACTAGGTCTATGTTGTCCCACTTTCTCATCCACTCCCTGCACACTCGGGGCAATTTAATTTCCAGGGCCAATTAACCAGCAAACCCACATGTCTTTGGGAGGGATGAGACATGCAAACTCCATATACAGACAGCACCCGAGGTCGGGATTGAACCTGGGTCTCTGGCGCTCATTGAGGCAGCGGCTCTACCAGCCGTGCTACTCTGCCGCCCTTTGATTGAGGAAAACTGCAATTCCCTGTCGTTGTTTAAACAAGGGTGTCACCAGCTGCCTGTTACCTACATTGTAAGCTGCTGAATAAAATGGTGTAGCCAGTCTCCCATGGCACTACATGACCCGCAACCTAGCATAGATTTAAACTACATTTCCACTTGTTTAATGAAGAAATTAATGAGTTTTGTTTCACTTTGGGAAATGGGCACTGATAACAAGGCTATGAAGAACCATGCCTACCATCTGAAGGTGGCACTGAGACCATGACCCACTGCAGGAGTGGGAGCGAGGCGGTCAACTCTCTTAATTAATAACTTGAGGCTGCCTTTACACAGAGGAGGGACAGGGCGAGGGCAGAGTCAAGGGGTGTGAAATTTTACCAAGAGTAAAGGCAGAAAAAGGGGAAATACCAAGGGATTCAGATGACATAAGCCAGGCTGTTAATAATCCGCAGGGGAAAGATTGCACTGGTTCTGACCATCCATTCCCTCAGCCGCCAGAGTGGGAGCAGGGTAGCTAACATTCTACCGTGAAAGGCAAGTGACTGCAGGCAGACACAAAATGCTGGAATAACTCAGCGGGTCAGGCAGCATCTCGGGAGAGAAGGAATGAGTGACGTTTCAGGTCGAGACCCTTCTTCAGACTTGGTAGTGACTGCAGAGCGGTTAGATAAATGCCGGCATATTACTGAAATCACACAAGGGGCAGCACGACTCCTCACTTAGAAGGGCACAAATTTAACCAAGCAAAAGGAAAAGGTGGGTCTGACTCAGCAACTGGGATTGATAACGTGAACACTTCCTTTGATGGGTCGGCATGGGTTTTAGTCAGGCTTTTAACAAGGCCACTTGGCAGATTTGTCCAAAACTGAGAACTCAGAGGATCGAAAAGAAGTTCCAAAATGTGGCTCACGGGTTGAAAGCAAACGGGGGTTCACTTCTGCAGCAGGTAGGCTGTGTGTTTGAGTCAGACTATACCCCCAGAGTGATCAGTCCAATATTACCAGCACACAAATAACACATTTAAGATTATTACATTGACATCGACAGTTGATTCTGGACCCCGGCAGTCACATGCCTCCTTCTGCTCCTGCACACAGCACCTTATCTTCAACCTTGCTTCCCTCAAAGTCCTTGAACACAACATCCCAATGGCAATCCTTAAAGCAACAACACAAACCTCCCAATCAGATTTTCACACATTGCTTCTACACTGAAGCACAGGCAACTAAACCACCCAATCATCAATGGAGAGTGGTCCCGACCTACCATCTACCTCATTGGAGACCCTCACACTATCTGTAACCTGACTTTATCTTGAACTAAACGTTATTCCTTTTTTCCTGTATCATTACACTGTGGACGGCTTTATTGTAACCATGTACAGTCTTTCCGCTGACTGGATAACATGCAACAAAATGCTTTTCACTGTACCTCAGTCAATGTGATAGCAAAATATACGAAAAACTAAACATCTTCTGTGAACACAACTATGGGATCATCTGCTTTATGACCCTCTTTTTGTGAATTCGACAAGCCTCACTGGCTCACCTGTGTCGGAAAGCCAAGGTTTAAAGTCCCACGCACGATTTTAACATAACCATTCAAACTGTTGTACTGAGGGAGTGCCATATTGCCAGAGTGCTGGTTTTTAAATGAACCATCAGATCCTCTACAACCCACTTTCAAACTAGATACCCTGGGCAAGATTAGTCCCTCAACCGAATTCACTACAGAGCGAATGATCCTGGCATGCTCACACAGCTGTTTATGGGAGCGTGGTGTGCAGACTGGGCTGCCCTGCTCACTCCCACAGTGACTGCCAGTAACGCTGCAGCAACAGCAGACTGGGAATGCCAGGGTCACGACAGACGCTGGAGGAGATTCCTCCTGTGTGTTTGACACAGCTGCTCACACCGTGCCCCAGCACGGGTGCTCACTGCCGCACCAGGTACAACGCCGCCCAGCCGGCCGCGCGCACCCACCCGACAGCCGCTCTACGCCAGCCAGCGACCACGCCGTGAACCGTGAACCGCCCCATATCACAAAAATACAAACTCAGCTGCTCACGTCGCCATTTAAAACTCTCACCCTCTGGGCCATCACCAGCTCTGCCAGAGACAGTGACCACTCCAGCTGACCATTGGGGGGGGACCTTACCTTCAGCGGTCAACGGGATGTCCGGAAGATGGGGTGGGGGGATGGTCAACAGAGGCAGTGGGGTAGTCAGCAGGGCATCAGATAGAGGGGGCAGGAGAGGCGGGTGGGTATAGGTGGTCAAGAGGACAGCTTGGATAGGATGGACAGTACGGGCAGCAGGGTAGTGTCTCAGTGGCCGATGGGGGCTCAGTGGACAGTAAGCACGATGGGGCAGTGGCCAGTAGAAGGTGGACAGTGGTGCGGCTGGATGGAGCAGTGGACGGCAATGCAGCCGGATAGGGTGGTGGGCCGTTAGTGGACAGCATTGTGGCGGGAGGGGGCAGTGGTCAGTGGTCAGATGAGGCAGTGGACAGCAGGGCGGGGAGGGGTGGTGAACTGCAGTGTGGCCGGGTGAGGTGGTGGGCAGGAGTGGATGAGGCAGTGGCTGGGAGAGGGTGGGGGGGGAAGGGCAGTGGTCAGGGCGGCAAGCAGTGGTGAGGCGATGGTCAGTGGCCGATGGAGCAGCGGGATGGGGCAGTGGACAGCAGGCTGTGGCCGGGAAAGGGTGGAGTGGCAGGATGGGGCAGTGGACTGGTCAGTGGAGTGGCGGGATGGGGCAGTGGACTGGTCAGTGGAGTGGCAGAATGGGGCAGTGGTCAGTGGCAGGATGAGGCTGTGGTCAGTAGGGGGATGGGACAGTGGTCAGTGTCGGGATGGGGCAGTGGTCAGTGTCGGGATGGGACAATGGTCAGTGTCGGGATGGACATGGTCAGCGGGCAGTAGAGGGATGGACCGTGCTCAGTGAACAGTGGTCAGTGTCGGGATGGGACAGTGATGAGTGGTCAGTGTCGGGATGGGTGAGTGGTCAGTGATCAGTGGTGGAATGGGGCAGTGGACAGTGATCAGTAGTGGGATGGGGCAGTGATCATTGTCGGGATGGGACAGTGGACAGTGATGGAATGGGGCAGTGGTCAGTGATCAGTGTCAGGATGGGACAGTGGTCAGTGATCATTGTCGGGATGGGACAGTGGACAGTGATGGAATGGGGCAGTGGTCAGTGACAGGATGGGACAGTGGTCAGTGATCAGTAGCGGGATGAGGCAGTGGACAGTGATCAGTGGTGGAATGGGGCAGTGGTCAGTGGCGGGATGGGGCAGTGGTCAGTATCGGGATGGGGCAGTGGACAGTGGCGGGATGGGGCAGTGGACAGTGGCGGGATGGGGCAGTGGACAGTGGCGGGATGGGGCAGTGGTCAGTATCGGGATGGGACAGTGGTCAGTATCGGGATGGGACAGTGGACAGTGGCGGGATGGGGCAGTGGACAGTGGCGGGATGGGGCAGTGGTCAGTATCGGGATGGGACAGTGGTCAGTATCGGGATGGGACAGTGGACAGTGGCGGGATGGGGCAGTGGACAGTGGCGGCATGGGGCAGTGGGCAGTATCGGGATGGGACAGTGGCGGGATGGGGCAGTGGTCAGTATCGGGAAGGGACAGTGGACAGTGGCGGGATGGGGCAGTGGTCGGTATCGGGATGGGACAGTGGCGGGATGGGGCAGTGGGCAGTGGACGGGGGCATGCAGCGCAAGGATCGGGAATGGGGGACGGGGATCAGGGATCGACGCCGAGCCCTCTCAGGCGGCGGCAGCAGCAGCAGCAGCGACGTCTTCCCCCTGCACCTGGGCCCGGCCCCGCCGCCGCCGCCGCCGCCGCCGCGGGGATGGAGTCGGGGAGAGGCCCCGCCGCCCCCCACACCCCCACCCTCACACACACGTCCCCCACCCTCACACACCCCACCCCGTCACCGTCACCGTCACACGGCAGCTCACTCACATTTGACGGTGCGCTCCGTGGTCGACTGCTGCTGCTGCTGCTGCTTGGGCTCCTTGTCCGACATGTCGGTGCCGGGGTGCCGGCGGTGGGTGGGTCGGTGTGTCGGTGTGTCGGCGGGTCGGTGCCCGGGGCGCGGGTGTGAGCGAGCGGCTCCTCCGGCACAGTCAGACGGGGCAGGAAAGGCCGTCCACACACAGCTCAGCTCAGCTCCCGCTACCGCTACCGCTACTGCTGCTGCCGCCGCCTGGCCGCCTCCTCCTCCCTCCCTCCGCCTCCTCCCCTCCGCGTCGTCGCCGTCGCCGTCCCCGCTCCCGCTCGATCCGCGGAGTCACGCACGCACGTAAACAACGGGGCCGCGCGCGCACATACGTCCTCGCACCGCGGAGCCGCACACCCACCCAGGCACGAACGTAAACAGCGGGGCCGCGCACGAACGCAAGCAGGCAAACAGCAGGGCAGCGAGCTCAGACAGCAGGGCAGCGAGCTCGGACAGCAGGGCCGCGCACGCACGCACGCACGTAAACAGCGGGGCCGCGCGCGCACGCACGTAAACAGCGGAGCCGCGCACGTACGCACGTAAACAGCGGGGCCGCCAGCTCAAACACAGCAGGACCGCGCGCGGGGCGACAGGTAACGGCTCCATCACCAACCGCCACCCCCCCCCCCCCCCCCACACACACCACACAGACACACACCCCCCCCCCCCCCCACACACACACACACCCCACACCCCCCCCCCCCCCCCACACACACACACCCCACACCCCCCCCCACACACACACACACCCCACACCCCCCCCCCACACACACACACACCCCACACCCCCCCCCCACACACACCACACAGACACACACCCCCCCC
>NW_027602330.1:0-15000 GCF_053455715.1 Rhinoraja longicauda
CCTCCTTTGGGATTGAGTGGGATTTAAGGCCATTAACCTTTATATCCTCCAGACCCAGTGAGAAACTTTAACTCTACACGTCTGCCCTCGGTCGTCTGCAAAGCAGCTTAGCTTGAAATGCCAAATATTCGCATCGACATGAAATTCGGAACTAGCAAGGACACGACCTCAACTCTGTCTCAGAACCGTGTAGAATAAATCTCCATCTGTCCACGTTCGTTAAACGTTGGTATCAAAGAGTCCAAGGGACTCCCACACTATACTAATCCCACCTTTGCCCACACCGACCAACATGCCACATCTACACGAGTCCCACCTTTGCCCACACCGGCCAACATGGCCCATCTACACTAGTCCCACAGTCCGACACCGACCAACATGCCCCATCTACCACTAGTCCCACCTTTGCCCACACCGGCCAACATGCCCCATCTACACTAGTCCCTCCTGCCCACACTGACCAACATGCCCCATTTACACTAGTCCCACCTTTGCCCACACCGACCAACATGCCCCATCTACACTAGTCCCAACCTTTGCCCACACCGACCAACATGCCTCATCTACACTAGTCCCAACCTTTGCCCACACCGGCCAACATGGCCCATCTACACTAGTCCCACACCGACCAACATGCCCCATCTACACTAGTCCCACCTTTGCCCGCACCGGCCAACATGCCCCATCTACACTAGTCCCACCTTTGCCCACACCGGCCAACATGGCCCATCTACACTAGTCCCACACAGACCAACATGCCCATCCACACTAGTCGCACCTTTGCCCACACCGGCCAACATGCCCCATCTACACTAGTCCCACACCGACCAACATGCCCCATCTACACTAGTCCCACCTTTGCCCACACCGGCCAACATGGCCCATCTACACTAGTCCCACACCAACCAACATGCCCCATCTACACTAGTCCCTCCTTTGCCACACCGACCAACATGCTCCATCTACGCCCAGTCTTTCCAATCTTCCCCGTACGACAGTCCCGCCATCCCGGGGATTAACCTGGTGAACATACGCTGCACTGCCTCAATAGCAAGGACGTCCTTCCTCAAATTAGGAGACCAAAACTGTACACAAATACTCCAGGTGCTGTCTCACCAGGGCCCTGTACAACTGCAGAAGGACTTCTTTACTCCAATACTCAACTCCTCAAGTTAGGAGACCAAAACTGCACACAGTACTCCAGTGCGGTCCTCACCAGGCCCTGACCAACTGCAGAAGGACCCTCTTTACTCCAATACTCAACTCCTCAAGTTAGGAGACCAAAACTGCACACAGTACTCCAGGTGCGGTCTCACCAGGGCCCTGTACAACTGCAGAAGGACCTCTTTACTCCTAAACTCAAACTAGGAGACCAAATACTGCACACATAGTACTCCAGATGTGGTCTCACCAGGGC
Source organism: Rhinoraja longicauda (assembly GCF_053455715.1). Classification (NCBI taxonomy): domain Eukaryota; kingdom Metazoa; phylum Chordata; class Chondrichthyes; order Rajiformes; family Arhynchobatidae; genus Rhinoraja; species Rhinoraja longicauda. Next base: position 1,418 of record NW_027602330.1, read on the forward strand.
CCTGTACAACTACAGAAGGACCTAATACTGAAATCCTCTCGTTATGAAGGCCAATATTAAGGAAAGTACTTTAGTTCTGAGGCTGTGACCTCTAGTCGTAGACTCTCGCACTAGTGGGAAACATTCTCTCCACATCCACATTACATGTTTTGCACGTGAAATTATTTGTGCATGTATCTGTCTGTGAATGTGTTAGTCTAGTTTGCCTGCACATGATCGCATGGAACGACACCCGAAAATACTTTGTAAAGGTGGAAAGGGCGGGGAGGAAGATTTACGAGGGTACTGCCAGGTCTTGAGGGCCTCAGGGAGAGGTTCGGCAGGACTAGGACTCTCTTCCTTTGAACTCTGGACTCGGAACAGTGATCTTACACAGATGTAAAACAATCAGAGGAACAGATCGCATGAATGGGAATATTGACCTTCGTAACGAGAGGATTTGAGCACAGGAGTAAAGAGGTCCTTCTGCAGTTGTACAGGGCCCTGGTGAGACCTCACCTGGAGTACTGTGTGCAGTTTTGGTCTCCTAATTTGAGGATTTGAGTTTAGGAGGCAAAGAGGTCCTTCTGCAGTTGTACATGGCCCCTGGTTAGACCGCACCTGGAGTACTGTGTGCAGTTTTGGTCTCCTAATTTGAGGATTTGAGTATAGGAGCAAGGAGGTCCTTCTGCAGTTGTACAGGACTCTGGTGAGACCGGCACCTGGAGTACTATGTGCAGTTTTGGTCTCCTAATTTGAGGATTTGAGTATAGGAGTAAAGAGGTCTTTCTGCAGTTGTACAGGGCCCTGACGAAACCACATCTGGAGTATTGAATGAATGGATGAATGAATGAATACGTTCATTGGCCAAGTATGTGTGTATACAAGGAATGTGCCTTGTGCGTTGGAGTCCAGAACAAGGGGCCACAGTTTAAGAATAAAGGGTAGGCCATTTAGATCTGTCGTATGTTGAAAGACTGGAGCGCTAGCTTGGAATACTAGGCTGTATTTAGCTGAATTGAGGATGAGAGGGGATCTTATCGAAATGTATAAGATTATTAAGGGGTTGGACACGTTAGAGGCAGGAACATGTTCCCAATGTTGGGGGAGTCCAGAACAAGGGGCCACACAATTAAGAATAAGGGGTCGGCCATTTAGAACTGAGATGAGGAAAGACTTTTTCAGTTGTGAATCTGTGGGATTCTCTGCCTCAGAAGGCAGGGAGGCCAATTCTCTGAATGCATTCAAGAGAGAGCTAGATAGAGCTCTTAAGGATAGCGGAGTCAGGGGGTACGGGGAGAAGGCAGGAACGGGGTACTGATTGAGAATGATCAGCCGTGATCACATTGAATGGCGGTGCGTACAGGCTCGAGGCCGAATTGGCTCCTCCTGCTATTGTACTATTGTCTATTGTTGTATAGTTAATTATAGAATTAGCCGGAGGTGTTCCTTCTTGACTCCAAGTTTTTCTTTCTCTCTTTCTCTCTTTCTCTCTCTCTTCTCTCTCTCTCTCTCTCTCTCTCTCTCTCTCTCTCTCTCTCTCTCTCTTCTCTCTCTCTCTCTCTCTCTCTCTCTCTCTCTCTCTCTCTCTCTCTCTCTCTCTCTCTCTCTCTCTCTCCTCTCTCTCTCTCTCTCTCTCTCTTCTCTCTCTCTCTCTCTCTCTCTCTCTCTCTCTCTCTCTCTCTCTCTCTCTCTCTCTCTCTCTCTTTCTCTCTCTTTCTCTAAATATATATTTTTAAAAGATAGAAACCGCACAGAAACAAAAGGTAACGCGGTTCAGAAGATCTTAAGTCTAAACGATTTGCAAAGGAGTTTAAATTTCACGTGAACGAGTGTAAGCAGGAACAATCAACCGACAATAGACAATAGACAACAGGTGCAGGAGGAGGCCATTCGGCCCTTCGAGCCTGTACGCACCGCCATTCAATGTGATCATGGCTGATCATTCTCAATCAGTACCCCGTTCCTGCCTTCTCCCCATACCCCCTGACTCTCTATCCTTAAGAGCTCTATCTAGCTCTCTCTTGAATGCATTCGGAGAATTGCCTCCACTGCCTTCTGAGGCAGAGATTCCTACAGATTTACAACTGAAAAAGTTCTTCCTCATCTCCGTTCTAAATGGCCGACCCCTTATTCTTAAACTGTGTGGCCCCTGGTTCTGGACTCCCCAACATTGGGAACATGTTTCCTGCCTCTAACGTGTCCAACCCCTTAATAATCTTATACGTTTCGATAAGATCCCCTCTCATCCTTCTAAATTCCAGTGTATACAAACCTAGTCGCTCCAGTCTTTCAACATATGACAGTCCCGCCATTCCGGGAATTAACCTAGTAAACCTACGCTGCACGCCCTCAATAGCAAGAATATCCTTCCTCAAATTTGGAGACCAAAACCTAATATTCTACAGAAGGTTATTTTCCCCCTGGCGAACTGTAAAAACAGACGAAATAAGATTCGCGTCTACAATTCCCAGTTTGAATAAGAGAGTTGATTTCGTTCATTCTTACCCGAAGCGTTAGTTGGGTAAAACGAATTTTCCACCGCCGGTTTAAACCCCATTTGGAATATTTTGGAAGACGAAGAACCAAGAAGAATCAAGCACAAAGGCAGACTTTATTTAATACTTGCAGAGTTTAATTACAATCTTACTATTGAGGGCGTTCAGCGTAGGTTTACTAGGTTAATTCCCGAATGGCGGGACTGTCGTATGTTGAAAGATTGGAGCGACTAGGCTTGTATACACTGGAATTTAGAAGGATGAGAGGAGATCTTATCGAAACGTATAAGATTATTAAGGGGTTGGGACACGTTAGAGGCAGGAAACATGTTCCCAATGTTGGGGGAGTCCAGAACAAGGGGCCACACAGTCTAGAATTTTATACACTGGAATTTAGAAGGATGAGAGGGGATCTTATCGAAACGTATAAGATTATTAAGGGGTTGGACACGTTAGAGGCAGGAAACATGTTCCCAATGTTGGGGGAGTCCAGAACCAGGGGCCACAGATTAAGAATAAGGGGTCGGCCATTTAGAACTGAGATGAGGAAAAACTTTTTCAGTTGTAAATCTGTAGGAATCTCTGCCTCAGAGGGCAGTGGGAGGCCAGTTCTCTGAATGCATTCAAGAGAGAGCTAGATAGAGCTCTTAAGGACAGCGGAGTCAGGGGGTATGGGGAGAAGGCAGGAACGGGGTACTGATTGAGAATGACCAGCCATGATCACATTGAATGGCGGTGTGTACAGGCTCGAAGGGCCGAATGTCCTCCTCCTGCACCTATTGTCTATTGTCTATTAAACGTGCAGTGTTTAATGGCGATTAAACTCGAGGTAAGCGAGCGTGTAATAATTATTTCTTTCAGGGAACTGTTTTTAACAAAAATAAAACAACTATTTTTCGCGATTGGTAGTTCTACTCAATGTCCAAATGTCCGTAGTCTCTTTTTTTGCTCTGGTTTATTTTCACCCACGTGTTTAGATCGTGGCGTATCCTTATCGTTATTTATTCACAAAATGCTGGAGTAACTCGGCGGGTCAGGCAGCATCTGTGGAGAGAAGGAATGGGTGGAGATTGAGTTGGGTTGAGTTGAGTTGGGTTGGGTTGGGTTGAGTTGAGTTGGGTTGAGTTGGGTTGGGTTGAGTTGAGTTGGGTTGAGTTGAGTTGGGTTGAGTTGGGTTGGGTTGAGTTGGGTTGAGTTGGGTTGGGTTGAGTTGAGTTGGGTTGAGTTGGGTTGGGTTGAGTTAGGTGACGTTTCACAGAGTGCTGGAGTAACTCAACGGGTCAGGCAGCATCTGCGGAGAGAAGGAATGGGTGACGTTTCGGGTCGAGACCCTTCTTCAGACTGATGTGAAGGTTTCTCGACCGAAATGTCACCCATTCTTTCTCTCCTGAGATGCTGCCTGACCCGCTGAGTTACTCCAGCACTCTGTGAAACGTCACCTAACTCAACCCAACTCAACTCAACCCAACCCAACTCAATCTCCACCCATTCCTTCTCTCCACAGATGCTGCCTGACCCGCTGAGTTACTCCAGCACTCTGTGAAACGTCACCTATCCATGTCCTCCACAGATGCTGCCCGACCCGCTGAGTTACTCCAGCATTTTGTGAATAAATACCTTTCTATTTCTACCAGCATCTGCAGTCATTTTCCGACACATCCTTGTTGTTTTGATGTGGTTATACTTTAGAACATGGAAACATAGAAAATAGGTGCAGGAGTAGGCCATTCGGCCCTTCGAGCCTGTACGCACCGCCATTCAATATGATCATGGCTGATCATCCAACTCAGTATCCCGTACCTGCCTTCTCTCCATACCCCCTGATCCCTTTAGCCACAAGGGCCATACCTAACTCCCTCTTAAATATAGCCAATGAACTGGCCTCAACTACCTTCTGTGGCAGAGAATTACACAGATTCACCACTCTCTGTGTGAAAAAATGTTTTCTCATCTCGGTCCTAAAAGACTTCCCCCTTATCCTTAAACTGTGTGGCCCCTTGTTCTGGACTTCCCCAACATCGGGAACAATCTTCCCGCATCTAGCCTGTCCAACCCCTTAAGAATTTTGTAAGTTTGTAAGTTTCTATAAGTTCCCCCCTCAATCTTCTAAATTCCAGCGAGTACAAGCCGAGTCTATCCAGTCTTTCTTCATATGGAAGTCCTGCCATCCCAGGAATCAATCTGGTGAACCTTCTCTGTACTCCCTCTAAGGCAAGAATGTCTTTCCTCAGATTAGGAGACCAAAACTGTACGCAATACTCCAGGTGTGGTCTCACTAAGGCCCTGTACAACTGCAGAAGGACCTCCCTGCTCCTATACTCAAATCCTCTTGCTATGAATGCCAACATACCATTCACAATCTTCCTGCATCTAGCCTGTCCAACCCCTTAAGAATTTTGTAGGTTTCTATAAGATCCCCCCTCAATCAACGGCAAAATGAAAGTCGGCAGCAAATGCTATATTTTCCCTGTGTGGTCCAAATTAAGGAATGTCAACTCAAGTCAACTCAAGTCAACTCAAGTCAATTCAAGTCAAGTAAATTATATTAGTCCCTGGTGATAGACAATAGACAATAGACAATAGACAATAGACAATAGACAAAAGGTGCAGGAGAAGGCTATTCGGCCCTTCGAGCCTGTACCCACCGCCATTCAATGTGATCATGGCTGATCATAGAAACATAGAAACATAGAAAATAGGTGCAGGAGTAGGCCATTCGGTCCTTCGAGCCTGTACGCACCGCCATTCAATATGATCATGGCTGATCATCCAACTCAGTATCCCGTACCTGCCTTCTCTCCATACCCCCTGATCCCTTTAGCCACAAGGGCCACATCTAACTCCATCTTAAATATAGCCAATGAACTGGCCTCAACTACCTTCTGTGGCAGAGAATTCCACAGATTCACCACTCTCTGTGTGAAAAAAACGTTCTCATCTCGGTCCTAAAAGACTTCCCCCTTATCCTTAAAATCCTTATCATTCTCAATCAGTACCCCGTTCCTGCCTTCTCCCCATACCCCCTAACTCCGCTTTCCTTCCCAATGTTGGGGGAGTCCAGAACCAGGGGCCACACAGTTTAAGAATAAGGGGTAGACCATTTAGAACTGAGATGACGAAAAAGTTTTTCAGTCAGAGAGTTGTGAATCTGTGGAATTCTCTGCCTCAGAAGGCAGTGGAGGCCAATTCTCTGAATGCATTCAAGAGAGAGCTAGATAGAGCTCTTAACGATAGACAATAGTCAATAGGTGCAGGGTAATGCCATTCGGCCCTTCGAGCCTGTACGCACCGCCATTCAATGTGATCATGGCTGATCATTCTCAATCAGTACCCCGTTCCTGCCTTCTCCCCATACCCCCTGACTCCGCTATCCTTAAGAGCTCTGTCTAGCTCTCTCTTGAATGCATTTAGAGAATTGGCCTCCACTGCCTTCTGAGGCAGAGAATTCCACAGATTCACAACATGGATGGATGGATATGAGAGATAACATTCCTGATGACCTGTGGGAAGAAACTCCGTCTCATCCTATCTGTTTTCACAGCGTGACATTCGAGTTTTTATCGACTAGATGCACATTTTTAAAAGAAAGTTAAATTGGGTAAGAGTTGACTTGGGTGAGAGTTGTATGAGAAAATAACTGCAGATGCTGGTACAAATCGAAGGTATTTATTCACAAAATGCTGGAGTAACTCAGCAGGTCAGGCAGCATCTCAGGAGAGAATGAATGGGTGACGTTTCGGGTCGAGACCCTTCTTCATGGTTGGTTCTACTTTAATTCTTGCTATTGAGGGCGTGCAGCGTAGGTTTACTAGGCTAATTCCCGGAATGGCGGGACTGTCATATGTTGAAAGACTGGAGCGACTAGGCCTGTATACACTGGAATTTAGAAGGATGAGAGGGGATCTTATCGAAACGTATAAGATTATTAAGGGATTGGACACGTTAGAGGCAGGAAACATGTTCCCAATGTTGGGGGAGTCCAGAACAAGGGGCCACACAGTTGAAGAATAAGGGGTCGGCCATTTAGGACGGAGTTGTGAATCTGTGGGATTCTCTGCCTCAGAAGGCAGTGGAGGCCAATTCTCTGAATGCATTCAAGAGAGAGCTAGACAATAGACAATAGACAATAGGGGCAGGAGGAGGCCATTCGGCCCTTCGAGCCACTACCGCCATTCAATGTGATCGTGGCTGACCATTCTCAATCAGTACCCTGTCCCTGCCCTCTCCCCATACCCCCTGACTCCGCTATCCTTAAGAGCTCTATCTAGCTCTCTCTTGAATGCATTCAGAGAATTGGCCTCCACTGCCTTCTGAGGCAGAGAATCCCACGGATTCACAACTCTCTGACTGAAAAAGTTTTTCCTCATCTCAGTTCTAAATGGCCTACCCCTTATTCTTAAACTGTGGCCCCTTGTTCTGGACTCCCCCAACATTGGGAACATGTTTCCTGCCTCTAACGTGTCCAACCCCCTAATAATCTTATACGTTTCGATAAGATCTCCTCTCATCCTTCTAAATTCCAGTGTATACAAGCCTAGTCGCTCCAGTCTTTCAACATATGATAGAGCTCTTAAGGATAGCGGAGTCAGGGGGTATGGGGAGAAGGCAGGAACGGGGTACTGATTGAGAATGATCAGCCATGATCACATTGAATGGCGGTGCTTACAGGCTCGAAGGGCCGAATGGCCTCCTCCTGCACCTGTTGTCTATTGTCTAATTGGCATGACTTGGAATAGATATCAATTGCCGCATGTGTGTGTTTGGTAAAAGGCAGTGGATTTGGCCGATGGGGGAGGGGAGGGGGAAGGGGAGGGGGGGTGGGGGGGGGGGGGAGGGAGAGACGGATGTACGTAGCGGAGGCCACGTCACCCTCGGCTAGGTGGCGCTGTTGCTCCACCTCCGCCTTCCGGCCGCTGGCTCAACTTGAACCAAGTGACGTCATCGAGGCTTCAACTCAAGGCCATTTTCAAATTCCATTGGCCTGACGGTCACGTGGGGAGACCGACACCCCCTCCCCTCCTCTTAACCCCACCCCCATCCTCTCCCTCCTCCTCCCCTCTCCCCCCCTAAGTCTCCACACTTCAACACCCCACACCCCAAAGGGCCCGTAATAATTCCGTTAAAGAACAAAATATTATATATATTTTGAGGAATGAGGAATTGAGTAATGCAGTGGAACAGAGGGATCTGGGAATAACTGTGCATTGTTCCCTGAAGGTGGAATCTCATGTGGATAGGGTGGTGAAGAAGGCGTTTGGTATGCTGGCCTTTATAAATCAGAGCATCGAATATAGAAGTTGGGATGTAATGTTGAAATTGTACAGGGCATTGGTGAGGCCGAATCTGGAGTATGGTGTGCAGTTCTGGTCGCCAAATTATAGGAAGGATGTCGACAAAATGGAGAGGGTACAGAGGAGATTTACTAGAATGTTGCCTGGGTTTCAGCACTTAGGCTACAGAGAGAGGTTGAACAGGTTGGGTCTTTATTCTTTGGAGCGTAGAAGGTTGAGGGGGGACTTGAACGGGCCAGTTTCCGTGCTGTAATTGTTATATGGTTATATGGTTATATCTACATATATATGCACCAATTTTTTTTGCCTGTCCTAGTCTAGTCCCCTTCTACACCTCCCTAAACCCAACTCAACTCAACCCAACCCAACCCAACCCAACCCAACCCAACCCAACCCAACCCAACCCAACCCAACCCAACCCATCCCAACCCAACCCAAGGAGACCGAAGAAGGGTCTCGACCCGAATATATACATGCACCAATTTATTTTGTCTGTCCTAGTCTACTCCCCCTCTACACCTCCCTAAACCCAACTCAACTCAACCCAACCCAACCCAACCCAACCCAACCCAACCCATCCCAACCCAACCCAAGGAGGCGGAAGAAGGGTCTCGACCCGAAACGTCACCCATTCCTTCTCTCCCAGATGCTGCCTGACCTGTTGAGTTACTCCAGCACTCTGTGAATAAATCTATATATATATATATATATATATATATATACATGCACCAATTTTTTTTGCCCGTCCTAGTCTACTCCCCTTCTACACCTCCCTAAACCCAACCCAACCCAACCCAACCCAAGGAGACCGAAGGAGGGTCTCGACCCGAAACGTCACCCATTCCTTCTCTCCCAGATGCTGCCCGACCTGTTGAGTTACTCCAGCAATCTGTGGATAAATATATATATATATACATGCACCAATTTATTTTGCCTGTCCTCGTCTACTCCCCTTCTCTACCTCCCTAAACCCAACTCAACTCAACTCAACCCAACTCAACCCAACCCAACCCAACCCAACCCAACCCAACCCAACCCAACCCAACCCAACCCAAGGAGACCGAAGAAGGGTCTCGACCCGAAACGTCACCCATTCCTTCTCTCCCAGATGCTGCCTGACCTGTTGAGTTACTGCAGCATTTTGTGAATAAATATATATATATATATAGATTTACTCACAAAATGCTGGAGTAACTCAGCGGGTTATATATATATATGTGTTGTGATGTATTGAGAGGTCGGGAGCTTTTCTCTTGAAGGTTGGGAGGTGTGGGTGCCGGAAATGAAGACAGAAACGTTCTTGTTTTCAAACTTAAATTCCATATATTTAGTCTTTTCCAAAAACAGGTACACAAAACCAAAACACGTAGTTAAATCAAAACTGTAGCTTGCTGCCTTCATACAAAATATAACTCAAACACTGCTTCTGTCCCTCTCTGCTCTAGTCGTTATCGCTCTCTGCTCTAGTCGTTATCGCTCTCTGCTCTAGTCGTTATCGCTCTCTGCTCTAGTCGTTATCGCTCTCTGCTCTAGTCGTTATCGCTCTCTGCTCTAGTCGTTATCGCTCTCTGCTCCAGTCGTTGTCCCTCTCTGCTCTAGTCGTTGTCTCTCTCCTTAAATATACTGCCTCCCTTCCCTTTTAGCTCTCTCACTGAGGCAATCAGCTCATCTGCTTCAGCTGGGCAGCAATCAGTGTCAGCAGCAATCAGCAGCAATCATTGTCAGCAGCAATCAGTGTCAGCAGCAATCATTGTCAGCAGCAATCAGTGTCAGCAGCAATCAGTGTCAGCAGGGCAGGCAGCCCTGCTGACTATGGGTTTTGTAGTCTTTTGCTGGCAGCCATGATGGTTTGTAGTCCTTGTTGCATCCACCGGGAGGAAATGTATTTCCCCTCTATGACTCGACCTCTCATGATATCACAGTATATATGCACCAATTTTTTTTGCCCGTCGTCGTCTACCCCCCTTCTCCACCTCCCTAAACCCAACTCAACTCAACTCAACTCAACCCAACCCAAGGAGACCGAAGAAGGGTCTCGACCCGAAACGTCACCCATTCCTTCTCTCCCAGATGCTGCCTGACCTGTTGAGTTACTCCAGCACTCTGTGAATAAATCTATATATATATATATATATATATGTATATATGCACCAATTTTTTTTGCCGGTCCTAGTCTACTCCCCTTCTACACCTCCCTAAACCCAACCCAACCCAACCCAACCCAAGGAGACCGAAGAAGGGTCTCGACTCGATTCCTTCTCTCCCGAGATGCTGCCTGACCCGCTGAGTTACTCCAGCACTCTGTGAATAAACCAAGGAGACTTAGTTTCAAGGCAAATATGCTAGACTATTGCTGTACGACCACTCCCACTTGAATATGTCATGTACCAACAACCCAGGACGGGTGGACCGAGTGATGGGATCTTTGACCGGGTTCGGCAGAGGTGAGAATTTCCTCTACGTGCCTTCGGGGGATGTCTATGGGCGCGGGGTCGGCGACTGTCCTCTGCTTTCGACCCGCTCCGACATCAGCCCGCCCATCTCCAATTTCCCTTACCTGAAAGAACTGGGGGATTGGACGGGCGGTCAAGGTTCTTCTCCATGTCGTCCGGTGAAGGAAGAACTGGGTTGCTCTCTGTACGCCGCGGAGGTTGGTAGGAAGGGTCGCGTTTCCCCCGGGTACGACCGCTCGGCCGGACCCTACCCTCGCTCCCGAGCCGACGAGGAGCCGGCAGCCGAGGCAACGAGAAGCGGACAGCAAAGGACCAAGCCCGCAACAGAGAACGGGAGAGCCCGGGACACGGGAAAAGACCCCGAAACCTCGGGCATTTCGGAAAACGATGTCAAAGGTAAATTGTCCAGCTCGTAAACATACTGTAAATATTAACATCACGTCTAATATAACATCGCGTGTGTCTGTAATATATGGACTTTAGATATGTGTGTTTCTATGTAAACATAAACTCACACACGCACGCACACACACACACACACACACACACACACACCCACACTCACACACATATATATTTATATAACACACACACACACACACACATATATATATTTATATAACACACACACACACACACACACACACACACACACACACACACACACACACACACACACACACACACACACACACACACACACACACATATATATATTTATATAACACACACACATATATATATTTATATAACACACACACATATATTTATATAACACACACACATATATATTATATAACACACACACATATATATGTATATAACACACACACACACATATATATTTATATAACACACACACACACACACACACACACACACACACATATATTTATATAACACACACACACACACACACACACACACACATATATATTTATATAACACACACACATATATTTATATAACACACACACGCATATATTTATATAACACACACACACACGCATATATATATTTATAAAACACACACACACATATATATTTATATAACACACACACACACACACACACACACACAACATATATATATATATAACACACACACACACACACACACACATATATGTATATAACACACACACACACACATATATATATAACACACACACACACACACACACACACACACACATATATATATAACACACACACACACACACATATATATATATATTTATATAACACACACACATATTTATATAACACACACACACATATATATTTATATAACACACACACGCACACGGGAAAAGACCCCGAAACCTCGGGCATTTCGCAAAACGATGTCAAAGGTAAATTGTCCAGCTCGTAAACATACTGTAAATATTAACATCACGTCTAATATAACATCGCGTGTGTCTGTAATATATGGACTTTAGATATGTGTGTTTCTAAGTAAACATAAACTCACACACGCACGCACACACACACACACAAACACACACACACACACACACACACACACACACACACACACACACACACACACACACACACACACACACACACACACACACACACACACACACACACACACACACACACACACACACACACACACACACACACACACACACACACACACACACACACACACACACACACACACACACACACACAATAGACAATAGACAATAGGTGCAGGTGGAGGCCATACGGCCCTTCGAGCCTGTACGCACTGATCATTCTCAATCAGTACCCCGTTCCTGCCTTCTCCCCATACCCCCTGACTCCGCTATCCTTTAGAGCTCTATCCAGCTCTCTCTTGAATGCATTCAGAGAATCGGCCTCCACTGCCTTCTGAGGCAGAGAATTCCACAGATTCACAACTCTCTGACTGAAAAAGTTTTTCCTCATCTCCGTTCTAAATGGCCTACCCCTTATTCTTAAACTGTGGCCCCTGGTTCTGGGCTCCCCCAACATTGGGAACATGTTTCCTGCCTCTAACGTGTCCAACCCCTTCATAATCATACGTTTCGATAAGATCTCCTCTCATCCTTATATATTTATCTAACACACACACACACACACACACACACACACACACACACACACACACACACACACACACACACACACACACACACACACACACACACACACACACACACACACACACACACACACACACACACACACACACACACACACACACACACACACACACACACACACACATTTATATAACACACACACAAACACACATATAACACGTTATAACACACGCGTACGTGTGTGTGTATATATACACAGTACATGTAGAATACATATATCTATAATATAATGTTATATATACTCACACATATATACCTAATTACCTAATGCACACGTATGTATGTGTACATATTCAGTACACGTAGAATACATATATCTATATTTAATTTATAGCATTTTGTGAATAAATACCGTCGATTTGTACCAGCATCTGCAGTTATTTTCTTATACTATCTATATATAATGTTATATATACTCACACATATATACCTAATTATAATGCACGCCTATGTGTGTGTATATATACATAGTGCATGTAGAATATGTGTGTGTACATATAGCGTACACGTAGAATACATATGTCTATGTATAATATATAGCATACAGTGCATGTAGAATATGTGTGTGTACCATATAACCATATAACAATTACAGCACGGAAACAGGCCCGTTCGGCCCTACCAGTCCATGCCGACCACTCTCTCTGACCTAGTCTCATCTACCTGCTCTCAGACCATAACCCTCCAATCCCCTCCCATCCATATACCTATCCAATTTACTCTTAAATAATAAAATCGAGCCTGCCTCCACCACTTCCACTGGAAGCCCATTCCACACAGCCACCACCCTCTGAGTAAAGAAGTTACCCCTCATGTTACCCCTAAACTTTTGTCCCTTAATTCTGAAGTTATGTCCCCTTGTTGGAATCTTCCCCACTCTCAAAGGGAAAAGCCTACCCACGTCAACTCTGTCCGTCCCTCTTAAAATTAAAAAAAACCCTACATATAAAGTACACGTAGAATACATATATCTATCTATATGTAATATATAGCATTTTGTGAATAAATACCTTCGATTTGTACCAGCATCTGCACTTATTTTCTTATACTATCTATATATAATGTTATATATACTCACACATATATACCACACTGTAATGCACACGTATGAATGTGTTTATATACACAGAACATGTAGAATATATATCTATATATAATGTTATATATACTCACACACATATACCACACTGTAATGCACACGTATGTATATAAATACAGAACATTTAGAATATATATCTATATATA
>NW_027602330.1:24592-32592 GCF_053455715.1 Rhinoraja longicauda
GGGGCCCCTATGCTCGTGGGCCACCGGGGCAAGTGTTTCGAAAAAAGAAAGGGGAGGTCCCCCTTCCCCCCTCAACCCCTTCCTCCCCACTCCTACCCACCTCCCTCCCCTTCCCCCCTCCCTGCCCCCTACCTCCACCTCCCCCCTTCCCCCTCCCCCCCTTCCCCCTCCCCTCCCACCCCTTCCCCCCTCCCCCTCCATCCCCTCCCTCCCCCCCTCCCTCCCCGCCTCCCGGTTACAATGGAAACCCTACGAGGACGGGCCCAACGGGGAAAGAGTGGTACTGGGGAAAGGGGAGGTCCCCATTCCCTCCCCCCTTCCCCCCTCCCTCCCCTCCCTCCACCTCCCCCCTTCCCCCTCCCCCCTCCCCCTCCCCTCCCCCCATTCCCTCCCCTCCTCCCTCCACACCTCCCTCCTCCCTCCCCCCTCCCTCCCCGCCACCCGGTTACAATGGAAACCCTACGAGGACGGGCCCAACGGGGAAAGAGGGGTACTGGGAAAACGGGTGGTCCACCTCCCTCCAAAATTCCCCCCTCCCTCCCCCTCCCCACTACCCCCTCCCTCCCCTCTCCCCCTCTCCCCCTCAGTCCCTCTCCCCCTCCCTCCCTCTCCCTCTCCCTCCTGTCCCCCCCACTCCCCTCCCTGTTACAATGGAAACGCTACGAGGACGGGCCCAACGGGGAAAGACGGGTACTGGGAAAAGGGAGGTCCCCCTCCCTCCCCCTTCCCCCTCCCTCCCCCTTCCCCCTCCCTCCCCCTTCCCCACTCCCTCCCCCTTCCCCCTCCCTCCCCCTTCCCCCTCCCTCCCCCTTCCCCCTCCCTCCCCCTTCCCCCCTCCCTCCCCCTTCCCCCCTCCCTCCCCATTCCCCCCTCCCTCCCCCCACCCCCCCTACCCCCCTCCCTCCCCTCTCCCTTACCCCCCCTTCCCCCCTCCCCCCTCCCCTCCCCCTCCCCCTCCCCTCCTCCCTCCACACCTCCCTCCTCCCTCCTCCCCCTACCCCCTCCCTCCCCTCTCCCCCCTCTCCCCCCTCCTTCCCTCTCCCCCTCCCTCCCTCTCCCCCTCCCTCCCCCCTCCCCCCCTACCCCGCCCCCTCCCCTCTCCCTTACCCCCCCTTCCCCCCCTCCCCCCTCCCCTCCCCCTCCCCCTCCCCTCCTCCCTCCACACCTCCCTCCTCCCTCCCTCCCCCTACCCCCTCCCTCCCCTCTCCCCCTCTCCCCCTTCCCTCCTCCCCTCCTCCCGGTTACAATGGAAACCCTACGAGGACGGGCCCAACGGGGAAAGAGGGGTACTGGGAAAAGGGGAGGTTCCCCTCCCTCCACCCTTCCATCCCTGTCCCCCTCCCCCCTCCTTCCACCCTCCCTCCCCCCTCCCGGTTACAATGAAAACCCTACGAGGACGGGCCCAACGGGGAAAGAGGGGTACTGGGAAAAGGGGAGGTTCCCCTCCCTCCCCCCTCTCCTCCCCCCTCCCTCCCTCTCTTCCCCTACCCCTCTCCCTTCCCCTCCCCCTCCCTTCCCCCTTCCCCATCTACTCCCCACCTCCCTCCCCCTCCCCTCCTCCCTCCACACCTCCCACCTCCCTCCCTCCCCCTTCCCTCCCTCCCCTCCTCCCGGTTACAATGGAAACACTACGAGGACGGGCCCAATGGGGAAAGAGGGGTACTGGTAAAATGGGAGGTCCCCCTCCCTCCCCCCTTCCCCCTCCCATCCCCCCTCCCTCCCCCTACCCCCCTCCCTCCCCACTCCCTCCCCTCTCCCTCCCCCCCTTCCCCCCTCCCCTCCCCTCCCCCCCCCTCCCCCTCCCTCCCCCTCCCTCCCCTTTCCCTCCCCCTCCCCCCATTCCCCCCTCCCCTACCCCCTCCCCTCCCCCTCCCTCCCCCTCCCCCTCCCCTCCTCCCTCCCTCCCCCTTGCCTCCCCCCACTCCCCTCCCGGTTACAATGGAAACCCTACGAGGACGGGCCCAACGGGCACACTTGTGCTAGTCTATCTTTAAAACGCAGATCTTGTGTTATGTATTTTGTATGTTTGTTTCATGTTTCATATTTATCAGTGATTTCGGCTAAACGGTAAACCATAGCGCCACTGTTTTTGCATCGCCTTAATCTCCAACCTCCCGGCTGACCGGCCGTGATATTTTCATTTAATTTGGTCGCATATTTTTTAAGTTACAGAGGTTTTAAAGCGCTGCCCCCCCCTGATTTATCGAAGGTTTTACAGAAGGGGGCGCTGCGGTGCGGATTTGGTCTTCATTGTGATGTCACAATGACCCTGTGAGATGAGCTCGAGCTGACCCCCTTCCCCCCCTCCTGCGGTATTCAGCGTGTGACGTCACAATGGACAAGCATCTGCTATTGGGTGTTTACTCTTTACAGAGGTTTTAAATTTAAATATTTTTAATTCTAACCTTTTTTTTCAAGATCTTCAGCTTGTAACGTCACAATGCTTGTGTGAGATGGGTGCTACATTGTTTCGAAAAGGACTGATAGATCGCCGTGAGAAGCACTTAGTCACCGGGAATGTTTCAAAACAAGCACTTAAAAACACTTTTTTTAAAATTCCAAGTCACTTAACATACACAGATCAGCATTGGGCCCCTATGCTCGTGGGCCACCGGGCCAAGTGTTTCGAAAAAAGCATTTGAGTGTGTCTGGGGGAGAGAGAGAATGGGGGGGTCTGAGAATGGGGACTGGGGAGGGGGACAACAGGGGTCGTTGCGGAGGGGGCTTGGTGGTGGGGGAAAGAGGGGTACTGGGAAAAGGGGAGGTACCCCTTCCCCCCTCAACCCCTTTCTCCCCCCTCCTTCCCACCTCCATCCCCACTCCCTCCCCCCTCCCCAACTCCCTCCCCCTCCCTCCACACCTCCCTCATCCCTCCCTCCCTAACTCCCCCCCCTCCCTCCTTCCCTCCATCCCTCCCCCCCCTCCCCCACCCTTCCATCCCTCTCCCCCTCCCCCCTCCTTCCACCCTCCCTCCCCCCTTTCCGGTTACAATGGAAACCCTACGGGGACGGGCCCAACGGGGAAAGAGGGGTACTGGGAAAAGGGGAGGTCCCCCTCCATCCCCCCTCCCCCTCCCCCCTTCCCTCCCCCCTTCCCCCCTCCCCCTTCCCCTCCCCCCCTCCCTCCCCCTCCCCCTCCTCCCTCCACACCTCCCTCCACACCTCCCTCCCTCCCCCCTGCCGGATACAATGGAAACCCCACGAGGACGGGCCCAACGGGGAAAGAGGGGTCCTGGGAAAAGGGGAGGTCCCCCTTCCCCCCTCAACCCGTTCATCCCCCCTCCTTCCCACCTCCATCCCCACTCCCTCCCCCCTCCTCCCCCTCCCTCCCTAACTCCCTCCCCCTCCCTCCCCACCTCCTTCACCCCTCCCCCCTAACTCCCCCCCTCCCTCCTTCCCTCCATCCCTCCCTCCCCCAATCCCTCCCCCTCCCTCCACCCTTCCATCCCTCTCCCCCTCCCCCCTCCTTCCACCCTCCCTCCCGGTTACAATTGAAACCCTACGAGGACGGGCCCAACGGGGAAAGAAGGGTACTGGGAAAAGGGGAGGTCCTCCTCCCTCCCCCTTCCCCCTCCCCTCCCCCCCTCCCTCCCCCCTCCTCTCCCCCTCCCCCTCCCCTCCCCCCCTCCCTCCCCCTCCTCCCCCTACCCCCCTCCCTCCCCTCCCCCTCCCCTCCCCCCCTCCCCTCCCCCCTCCCCTCCACACCTCCCTCCTCCCTCCCTCCCCCTTCCCTCCATCCCGTCCTCCCGGTTACAATGGAAACCCTACGAGGACGGGCCAACGGGGAAAGAGGGGTACGGGGAAAAGGGGAGGTCCCCCTCCCTCCCCCTCCCTCCCCCCTTCCACACTCCCCCTCCCCTCCCCCCTCCCCTCCTCCCTCCACACCTCCCTCCTCCCTCCCTCCCCCTTCCCTCCCTCCCCTCCTCCCGGTCACAATGGAAATCCTACGAGGACGGGCCCAACGGGGAAAGAGGGGTACTGGGAAAAGGGGAGGTCCCCCTCCCTCCCCCCTCCCCCCTACCCCCCTCCCTCCCCTCTCCCTCCCCCCTCCACCCCTTCCCCCCTCCCTTCCCCCCTCCCCTTCCCCCCTCCCTCCTAAAACTCCTCCCCTCCCTCCCCAACTCCCTCCCCTCCCTCACCCCTCCCCCCTAACTCCCCCCCGTCCCCTCCAACCCTCCCCCCCTCCCTTCCCCCCTCCCCTCCCCCTCCCTCCCCCTTCCCTCCCCCTCCACCCTACCCCTCTCATTCCCCTCCCCCTTCCCCCTCCCCTCCCCCTCCCTCCCCCTCCCCTCCCCCTCCACACCTCCCTCCTCCCTCCCTCCCCTTACCCCCCCACTCCCCTCCCGGTTACAATGGAAACCCTACGAAGACGTGCCCAACGGGGAAAGAGGGGTACTGAGAAAAGGGGAGGTCCCCCTCCCTCCCCCTCCCTCCCCCTCCCTCCCCCTCCCTCCCCCCTCCCTCCACACTCCCTCCCCCCTACCTCCCCCCTCCCTCCCCCCTCCCTCCCCCTCACCCCTTCCCCCCTCCTCTCCCCATCCCTCCCCCCTCCCTCCCCCTCCCCCCTTCCCCCTCCCTCCCCTCTCCCTCCCCCTCCCCCCTTCCCCCCTCCCCTTCCCCTCCCCCCTCCCTCCCCCTCCCCTCCTCCCTCCCTTCCCTGCCTCCCCTCCTCCCGGTTACAATGGAAATCCTACGAGGACGGGCCCAACGGGGAAAGAGGGCTACTGGGAAAAGGGGGGGGGTCCCCCTCCCTCCCCACTTCCCTCCTCCCCTCCCCCCTCCCCCCGCCCTCCCGCTCCCCCCCTACCCCCCTCCCTCCCCTCTCCCTCCCCCCTTTCCGCCCTCCCCTCCCCCTCCACTCCCCCTCCCTCCCCTTCCCCTCCTCCCTCTACACCTCTCTCCTCCCTCCCTCCCCCTTCCCTCCCTCCCCTCCTCCCGGTTACAATGGAAACCCTACAAGGATGGGCCCAAAGCGGAAAGAGGGATACTGGGAAAAGGGGAGATCCCCCTCCCTCCCCCTTCCCCCATCCCCTCCTCCCTCCCTCCCCTCCCCCTACACCTCTCCCTCCCCAATCCCCCCTTCCCCCGTCCCTTCCCCCCTCCCTCCCCCTCCCCTCCTCCCTCCACACCTCCCCCTAACTCCCCCCGTCCCCTCCATCCCTCTCTCCCCCCTCCCCCTCCCTCCCCCTCCCTCCCACTCCCCCCCACCCCTCTCATTCCCCTCCCCCCTTCCCCCTCCCCTCCCCCTCCACTCCCCCTCCACACCTCCCTCCTCCCTCCATCCCCTTACCCCCCCACTCCCCTCCCGGTTACAATGGAAACCCTACGAAGACGTGCCCAACGGGGAAAGGGGGGTACTGGGGAAAGGGCAGGTCCCCCTCCCCCTCCCTCCCCCCTCCCTCCCCCTCCCTCCCCCCTCCCTCCACACTCCCTCCCCCCTCCCTCCCCTCCCCCCTCCCTCCCCCTCCCTCCCCTCTCCCCCTCCCCTCCCCCCTCCCTCCCCTCTCCCCCCTCCCCTCCCCCCTCCCCTCCCCCCTCCCCTCCCCCCTCCCTCCCCCTCCACCCTCACCCCCTTCCCCCCTCCCCTCCCCCTCCCTCCCCTCCCTCCCCTCCCCCTCCCCATAACCCCCTCCCTCCCCCTCCCTCCCCCTCCCTCCACACTCCCTCCCCCTCCCTCCCCTCTCCCCCCTCCCCCCTCCCATCCCCTCCCCCCTCCCTCCCCCTCCCTCCCCTCTCCCCCTCCCCTCCCCCCTCCCCTCCCCCCTCCCTCCCCCTCCACCCTCACCCCCCTCCCCTCCCCCCTCCCTCCCCTCCCTCCCCTCCCCCTCCCCATTACCCCCTCCCTCCCCTCTCCCTCCCCCTCCCCCCTTCCCCCTCCCCTCCCCCTCCCCTCCCCCCTCCCTCCCCCTCCCCTCCTCCCTCTACACCTCTCTCCTCCCTCCCTCCCCCTTCCCTCCCTCCCCTCCTCCCGCATACAATGGAAACGCTACGAGGCTGGGCCCAACGGGGAAAGAGGGGTACTGGGAAAAGGGGAGGTCCCCCTCCCTCCCCTCCCTCCCTACCCCCCTCCCTCCCCTCTCCCTCCCCCTTCCCCACTCCCCTCCCCCCCTCCACCCTCCACCCCGTCCCCTCCTCCCTCCACACCTCCCTCCTCCCTCGCTCCCCCTTCCCTCCCTCCCCTCCTCCCGGTTACAATGGATACCCTATGAGGACGGGCCCAACGGGCCCCCTCCCTCCCCTTCCCCCCACCCCTCCCCTCCCTCCCCCTCCCCCCTACACCTCTCCTTCCCCACTCCCCCCTTCCCCCCTCCCCTCCCCCCTCCCTCCCCCTCCCCTCCTCCCTCCACACCTCCCTCCCTCCCCCTTTCCTCCCTCCCCTCCTCCCGGTTACAATGAAACCCTACGAGGACGGGCCCAACGGGGAAAGAGGGGTACTGGGAAAAGGGGAGGTCCCCCTCCCTCTCCCCCTCCCTCCCCCCTCCCCCCTCCCCCTCCCCTCCCCCTCCCTCCCCCTCCCCCCTACCCCCCTCCCTCCCCCCTCCCTCCCCTCTCCCTCCCCCCTCCCCTCCCCCCTCCCTCCCCCCTCCCTCCCCCCTCCCTCCCCCTCCCCCCCTACCACCCTCCCTCCCCTCTCCCTCCCCCCTCCCCCCCTTCGCCCCTCCCCTCCCTCCTCCCTCCCCCTCCCCTCCTCACTCCCTCCCCCTTCCCTCCCCCCACTCCCCTCCCGGTTACAATGGAAACCCTACGAGGACGGGCCCAACGGGCACACTTGTGCTAATATATCTATATACTACTAAAACTCAGATCTTGTGTATATTTTTTTTTTGGGTTTGACCTGAATTATTTGATATATCTGTTCGCGCGTAACAGCGATTGCGGCAAACCGGTGAACAGTAGCGTGACGGTTTTCGCACCGCCTTAATCGCCAACCTCCCAAACGACCGGCCGTGATATTTTCATTTGCTTTGGTCGCGTGTTTTTTTAAGTTACAGAGGTTTTAAAGCGCTGCCCCCCCCCTTTTTCAGGGGGTCGCTGCGGTGCAGATTTAGCCTTCAGCTTGTGACGGCTACATTGTTTCCAAAAAGTTTCCAGAAAAGCACTTATTGCAAGTCAAGTCAAGTCAAGTCAAGTCAATTTTATTTGTATAGCACATTTAAAAACAACCCACGTTGACCAAAGTGCTGCACATCTGATTAGGAAAATAAAAAAGAAAAAAGTTATAGTGGTCACTTGACATACACAGATCTGGAGGACGGGCCCAACGGGCACACTTGGAGAGTACGAGTGGGGCTGGGGGGGAGAGAGAATGGGGGGTCTGGGGACGGGCCCAACGGGCCCGCTTTGCTAGTATACTATTAAAACTCAGATCTTGTATATATGTACATATATTTCACTGATTCCGGCTAATTTCGGCAAAACGGTGAACCGTAGCGCCACGATTTTTGTACCGCTTTAATCACCACGCCGTTCGCTGCTGGAAAATGATATATTTATTTAATGCGGTCGCATATGTTTTAAGTTACAGAGGTTTTAAAGCGCTGCCCCCCCCTTATTGAAGTTTCTATAGGGGGCGCTGCGGTGGGGCTGTGCTCAGTACGCATGCGCGTCATCTCCAACTCTGTGCTCAGCACGCATGCGCGGAATCTCCTCACTCGCAAAAAAAAAATGGACGCCGTTAGCGGAGCAAGTCAGCGATCAACGGGTAAAATCTCCTCTCTCCCTTTGCTTCTCTCCTCTTTCCAAAAAACGGGAGAAACTCTCCAAGCTATACCCCCCCCCCACACCGGGACTTTCAATGATGCGCTCCCCCGCCCCCACCCCAGAAACTTTCACTCATCCGCTCACCCGCCCCCTCCCATGGTCTTTAACTGATGGTAAGAGTGTGGGGCTGGGGAGGAGAAAATGGGGGGTGTGGGGACGGGCCCAACGGGCCCTCTTTGCTAGTATACTGCTAAAACTCAGATCTTGTGTTATATATATTTCTATGTTTGTTTCCAAGCA
>NW_027602330.1:33092-39553 GCF_053455715.1 Rhinoraja longicauda
CTCCTCCCCTAACACCCCCCCCCCTCCCTCCTTCCCTCCATCACTCCCCCCTCCCTTCCATCCCTCTCCCCCTCCCCCCCTCCTTCCACCCTCCCTCCCCCCCCTTCTGGTTACAATGGAAACCCTACGGGGACGGGCCCAACGGGGAAAGAGGGGTACTGGGAAAAGGGGAGGTCCCCCTCCCTCCCCTTCCCCCTCCCCTTCCCCCCTCCCCTCCCCCCTACCCTTCTCCCTCCCCCCTCCCCCCCCTTCCCCCCTCCCCTCCCCCCTCCCTCCCCCTCCCCTCCTCCCTCCACACCTCCCTCCTCCCTCCCTCCCCCTTCCCTCCCTCCCCTCCTCCCGGTTACAATGGAAACCCTACGAGGACGGGCCCAACGGGGAAAGAGGGGTACTGGGAAAAGGGGAGGTCCCCCTCCCTCCCCCATCCCATCCCCCCTCCCTCCCCTCTCCCTCCCCTTCCCCCTCCCCCCCTCCCCTTCCCCCCCTCCTCCCTCCACACCTCCCTCCTCCCTCCCTCCCGTTCCTTCCCTCCCATCCTCCCAATGCTTGTTTGAGATGGGTGCTACATTGTTTCGAAAAGCACCCTCCCAATGCTTGTTTGAGATGGGTGCTACATTGTTTCGAAAAGCACCACTAACAGATCGCAGTGAGAAGCACTATGTGACCGCGAATGTTTCAAAACAAGCACTTAAAAAGCACTTATCTTTTTTTAAAGTATTTTTTTTTATTGCAAGTCACTTAACATACACAGATCAGCATTGGGCCCCTATGCTCGTGGGCCACCAGGGCAAGTGTTTCGATAAAAGCACTGAGAGTGTGTCTGGGGGAGAGAGAGAATGGGGGGGGGGTCTGAGAATGGGGACTGGGGAGGGGGACATCAGGGGTCGTTGCGGAGGGGGCTTGGTGGTGGGGAAAGAGGGGTACTGGGAAAAGGGGAGGTCCCACTTCCCCCCTCAACCCCTTCCTCCCCCCTCCTTCCCACCTCCATCCCCACTCCCTCCCCCTCTCCCTCCCCCCTCAATCCCAACCTCCATCACCACTCAGCCCCTAACTCCCCCCTCCCTCCTTCCCTCCATCCCACCCTCCCCCACTCCCTCCCCCCTCCCTCCACCCTTCCATCCCTCTCCCCCTCCTTCCACCCTCCCTCCCCCCCTCCCGGTTACAATGGAAACGCTACGGGGACGGGCCCAACGGGGAAAGAGGGGTACTGGGAAAAGGGGAGATCCCCCTCCCTCCCCTCCCCCCTACCCCCTCCCCCCTTCCTTCCTCCCTCCCCTTCCCCCCTCCCCTCTCCCCCTCCCTCCCCCTCCCCTCCTCCCTCCACACCTCCCTCCTCCCTCCCTCCCCCCTCCCGGTTACAATGGAAACCCTACGAGGACGGGCCCAACGGGGAAAGAGGGGTACTGGGAAAAGGGGAGGTCCCCCTCCTTCCCCCCTCCCTCCCCACAGAGGTTTTAAATTTACATTTTTTTATTTCTAACCTTTTTTTTCAAGGTCTTCAGCTTGTGTAAGATGGGTGCAACATTGTTGCGAAGAGCAATTATATATCGCAGTGAGAAGCACTTAGTCACCGGGAATGTTGCCAAAAAAGCACTAATTGTTTTAAAGTAGTGTTTTTTGTCATTGCAAGTCACTTAACATACACAGATCAGCATGGGGCCCCTATGCTCGTGGGCCACCGGGGCAAGTGTTTCGAAAAAAGCACAGAGTATGTCTGGGGGAGAGAGAATGGGGGGATCTGGTAATGGGGACTGGGGAGGGGGACAACAGGGGTCGTTGCGGAGGGGGCTTGGTGGTGGGGGAAAGAGGGGTACTGGGAAAAGGGGAGTCCCCCTTCCCCCCTCAACCCCTTCCTCTCCCCTCCTTCCCACCTCCAACCCCACTCCCTCACCCCCTCCTCCCCAACTCCATCCCCCCTCCGTCCCCACCTCCCTCACCCCTCACCCCCTAACTCCCCTGCCCCCCTAACTCCCCACCCTCCCTCCTTCCCTCCATCCCTAGCCCCCTCCCTCCACCCTTCCATCCCTCTCCCCCTCCCCCCCTCCTTCCACCCTCCCTCTCCCCTTCCGGTTACAATGGAAACCCTACGGGGACGGGCCCAACGGGGAAAGAGGGGTACTGGGAAAAGGGGAGGTCCCCCTCCCTCCCCCCTTCCCCCCTCCCCTCCCCCTCCCTCCCCCTCCTCCACCCCCATCCCCCCTTCCTCCCTCCCCTCCCCCCCTTCCCCCTCCCCTCCCCCCTCCCTCCCCCTCCCCTCTTCCATCCACACCTCCCTCCTCCCTCCCTCCCCCCTCCTTCCCCGCCTCCCGGTTACAATGGAAACCCTACGTGGACGGGCCCAACGGGAAAGAGGGGTACTGGGAAAAGGGGAGGTCCCCCTCCCTCCTCCTTCCCCCCCTTCCCCCCTCCTTCCTCCTCCCTCCCCCATCCCCCCTCCTTCCCCCTCCCTCCCCCTCCCCCCCCAACCCCCACCCCCCTCCCTACCCTTTCCCTCCCCCCTCCCCTCCCTCCCCCCTCCCTCCCCCCAACCCCCTCCTCCCCTCACCCTCCCCCCTTCCCCTCCCCCCTCCCTCCCCCTCCCCTCCTCCCTCCTCCCCCTTCCCTACCCCCCACTCCCCTCCCGGTTACAATGGAAACCCTACGTGGACGGGCCCAACGTGGACGTGCTAGTATATTACTAAAATTCAGATCTTGTTTGTATGTATATATATTTCACTGATTCCGGCTGATTTCGGCAAAACGGTGAACCGTAGCGCCACGATATTTGTACCGCCTTAATCACCACGCGGGCCGCTGCTGGAAAATGATATTTGTATTTAAATCGGTCGCATATTTTTTAAGTTACAGAGGTTTTAAAGCGATGCCCCCCCCCTTATTGAGGTTTCTATAGAGGGCGCTGCGGTGAGGCAGTGCTCAGTCCGCATGCGCGGAATCTCCTCACTCTGTGCTCAGCACGCATGCGCGGCATCTCCTCACTCGCACCAAAAAAATGGACGACGTTAGCGGCGCCAGCCCGCGATCACCGGCTCACCTCTCCTCTCTCCCCTTGCTTCTCTCCTCTCTCCCACACCCGGGAGAACATCTCCCCGCTATCCCCCCCGGGCCTTTGAATGAAGCGATCTCCCGCACCCCCCCCCGGGCCTTTAACTGATGCTAAGAGTGTGTCTGGGGGAGAGAAGATGGGGGGGGGGCTGAGAATGGGGAATGGGGAATGGGACAACAGGGGTAGTGCGGAGGGGAATTGGTGGTGGGGGAAAGAGGGGTACTGGGAAAAGGGGAGGTCCATATCCCTCCCCTCTCCCCCATCCCTCCCTCCTCCCCTCCCCCCTCCCCCCCACTCTCTCCCCCCTCCACAAATACCACCCCATCTCTCATCACCCCCCCTCCATCCTCAACACCTCCCTCCCTCCACCACTCCCTCCCCCTCGATCCCTCCACACCTCCCTCCCCCAAACCTCCCTCTCCCTCCCTCCCCCCTTCACTCCCTCCCCCCTCCCGGTTACAATGGAAACCCTAAGAGGACGGGCCAAAGGGGAGAGTGTGGGGAGAGTAAGAGTGGGGCTGGGGGAGGAGAGAATGGGGGGTGTGGGGACGGGCCCAACGGGCCCGCTTTGCTAGTATATTACTAAAACTTAGATCTTGTTAATATATATGTATATATATTTGATTTCGCTGATTTCTCCAAAACGGTAAACCGTAGCGCCACGTTTTTTGCACAGACTTAATCACCAAGGGGACAGCTGCAGGGAAATGATGTTTTTATTTAATTCGGTCGCATATTGTTTAAGTTACAGAGGTTTTAAAGCGCTGCCCCCCCCTTATTGAGGTTTCCATAGAGGGCGCTGCGGTGAGGCAGTGCTCAGTACGCATGCGCGGAATCTCCTCACTCTGTGCTCAGCACGCATGCGCGGCATCTCCTCACTCGCACCAAAAAAATGGACGACGTTAGCGGCGCCAGCCCGCGATCACCGGCTCGCCTTTCCTCACTCCCCCTTGCTTCTCTCCGGGCCTTTGAATGATGCGATCTCCCGCACCCCCCCCCCCCCCGGACTTTTCACTGATCCGATCCCCCGCCCCCCCCCGGGCCTTTAACTGATGCTAAGAATGTGTCTGGGGGAGAGAAAATGGGGGGGGGGCTGAGAATGTGGAATGGGGAATGGGAATGGGACAACAGGGGTCGTGCGGAGGGGACTTGGTGGTGGGGGAAAGAGGGGTACTGGAAAAGGGGAGGTCCATATCCCTCCCCTCTCCCCCATCCCTCCCTCTTCCCCTCCCCCCTCCCCCCACTCTCTCCCCCCCTCCCTTCATCCCCCCTCCACAAATACCACCCCATCTCTCATCACCCTCCCCCCCCCTCCATCCTCAACACCTCCCTCCCTCCACCACTCCCTCCCCCTCGATCCCTCCACACCTCCCTCCCCCAAACCTCCCTCTCACTCCCTCCCCCCCCCTTCACTCCCTCCCCCCTCCCGGTTACAATGGAAACCCTAAGAGGACGGGCCAAATGGGAGAGTGTGGGGAGAGTAAGAATGGGGCTGTGGGACGAGAGAATGGGGGGTGTGGGGACGGGCCCAACGGGCCCGCTTTGCTAGTATACTATTAAAACTCAGATCTTGTATATATCAAGTCAAGTCAAGTCAAGTCAATTTATTTGTATAGCACATTTAAAAACAACCCACGTTGACCAAAGTGCTGCACATCTGACTAGGAAAAAAAAAAAAAAAGAAACATACAGTGGCAGGCAGCCAAACACAACGGCGCGGCCATCTTGAACAAAATGTTAATTCAATCACCCACAGTCCAACAATAAAAACACTAAACAGGCACCCAAATTACCCAACCCCAAAAACCCCCCAAAACACAGTCCAACAATAGAAGCATTAAATAGGCATTCAAATCACACACCCCAAAACCCCCAAAAACACAGTCCAACAATAAAAGCATCAAACAGGCACTCAAACCACCCAACCCCAAAAACACACAAAAAAGAAACATCCATCAAAGAAACATCCATCACAGTGAGTCTCCTCCAGTCCTCTCTCTCCTCACTGTGATGGAAGGCCACAATGTCTTTCCCTTCTCCTGCTGTCCTCGCCCGCAGTCAGGTTGTTGAGGTTGCAGGCCGCACCGGACGGTCCACAGCGGGCCAAGCCCAAGGCGCGTCGCGTCGCAGCCGCTCCCGCAGCCTCCGAAGACGGCCGGCTCCGCTGATGATAAGTCCGATCCGGGGCGGGCGAACACGCTGTCGCTGCCGCTGTTGCTGCACGTCGGGGCGGTCGTGGCTCCCGACATTGAAACCCCCGCCCAGCAGAGAAATAACCTGCGGCCATCTTAGGCCGCGCCGGACGGTGAAATGTCCGCGCCCCAAGCCCCGCGATCCGGGGCGGGCGAACACGCTGCCGCTGCCGGAGCTCCCGATGTCGAAATCCACGCGGCCCGAACCTAAGGCAAGTCGCAGCCGCACCCGCAGCCTCCGAAGACGGCCGGCTCCGGTGATGGTAAGTCCGATCCACGGACTTGGATGGTAAGTCCGATGGAGGCTGACAGCTCCAGGAGTTGGGCCGATGGTAGGCCGCAGCAGGAACGGAGACACGGCCCAGAAAACAAAGGTCGGGTCTCCGTTCGGAAGGGACACATATTTACAGTGTTAGTTTCCCCCTCCCCCCCACATACACACATAGTACACAAACACAAAAACACCACATCACAACTACAACTAAGACAAAAAAAACAACAAAAACACAAAGACAAATGGACCGCAGGTGAGCGGCAGCTGCTAGGGCAGTGCCGCCATTTTGTGTACCTATCTTTCTATCACAGCTGCTATTGGGTTACAGAGGTTTTAAATTTACATTAAAAAACTCAGATCTTGTGAATATGTACCTACCTATCTTTCTATCGGCTGATTACGGCAAAACGGTAAACCGTAGCGCCACATGGGGGTCTGAGAATGGGCACTGGGGAGTGGGACAACAGGGGTCGTGCGGAGGGGACTTGGTGGTGGGGAAAAGAGGGGTACTGGGAAAAGGGGAGGTCCCCCTCCCTCCCCTCTCCCCCCTCTTCCCCCTCCCTCCCTCCTCACCTCCCCCCTTCCCCCCGCCCTCTCTCCCCCCTCCCCCCTGCACACCTCCCCCCATCTCTCCTCACCCTCCCCCCCCTCCCTCCCCCCTCCCTCCTCCTCACCTCCCTCCCTGGTGTGGGGAGAGTAAGAGTGGGGCTGGGGGAGGAGAGAATGGGGGGTGTGGGGACGGGCCCAACGGGCCCTCTTTGCTAGTATACTATTGAAACTCAGATCTTGTGAATAAATGAATATGTTTGTTTCATGTTTATTTGTATCAGTGATTTCGGCAAAACGGTAAACAGTCGCGCCACGGTTTTTGCACCGCCTTAATCGTCAACCTCCCGGCTGACCGGCCGTGATATTTTCATTTAATTTGGTCCTATATATTTTAAATTACAGA
>NW_027602331.1:0-39552 GCF_053455715.1 Rhinoraja longicauda
AGAGAGAGAGAGAGAGAGAGAGAGAGAGAGAGAGAGAGAGAGAGAGGAGAGAGAGAGAGAGGAGAGAGAGAGAGAGAGAGAGAGAGAGAGAGAGAGAGAGAGAGAGAGAGAGAGAGAGAGAGAGAGAGAGGGAGAGGGAGAGGGAAGAGGGAGAGGGAGAGGGGGACAGTGCTAACATCCATCCATCCATCCACAGAACAGAGGGACAACTGGTATAAACTTGCCTCATTGTCCGGAGTTGCTTCCAAATCAGTAGATACTGGGATCTGAAGGCTACGCTCCAAACCCCCCACCATTCTGACCACAACCGACAGTGAAGGCCAGTTTCACTAAAGGAAACCAATGAGAAAGTGTAAAGTGTGATCAAGTGGTTAAGGATGCAAGAAGCAATATCGAACTCAGGTCCGTGCTACATGTTACAAACGTGTGAAGATCTCAGGACAGTTTATCGAAATCTCACAAATAGGCTGCAGAGAATGGATCTGCAAAACGCACATTTTTATATTTTACAACCAGAATGCAGAAACGTACCAGGATATCAACGGAACTTTCAGCCAATTAATTCATCCAAATGAAACTGCTTCCTGCAGCTTTGCTAAGATGTTGATGTCTTCAGGTGAAGCTGCTACTGCGGTTGCATTGGGCTTGAGTTAAGGAGAGAGCTCCAATGACAATGAAAGGCGTGACAACCCAGAGACCCTGAAAAATGCATTCTTCCATATAACGTCCAATTCGTGGTTTAGTTGTGATTTATTGACTTCTGTCGTTTGAATATAGCACGTCACTGCTCAACATTTATATTCTCTTCCGCACCATGGAGATAAAGAATGTAGATACAAGGAACAGGAGATGTTGGTTTTACATTGAACACACAGCAGGTCACAACAGATTCATGGAATCTAAAACCGAATTAACCATTCCACACTTTATGACTGCAGGTCCGTGACTATTGACATACACAGCGGTGGAACAATTGCTGTCTGTCATCTATATCAACGAATTGATTCAGATGGTGCAAGGAATGATTACTAACTTTACAAATACAATTTAAGGCAGGTGGGATGGTAGATTGCCAAGATGCATATTAAGAATGAGGTTGGGATTCTGATCAGCTGGGGAAGTGGGCGGTGGAATAGTGTGCGGCATTTAGGTTGGATATCTGTGAAGTTTGGGCACGATGTCTTTCACTTGTTACGGTATTAAGTGCAGATTGTTGGGGCGTTAGATCACAGTTACAAGGCGTTGGTGAGGGAGGCCACGCTTGTTTGCAGTTCCCTTGACGTCCACTTGATGTCGCCATTACTCTACATGATACAATCGAGCCGCCCAGATAGATAGAGAGAAACTGAGGGAGAGATGGAGTGAGAGTGAGAGGGGAGGGAGGGGTAAGGGGTGAAAGGTTCACACAGAGAGAGAGAATAGGGAGGATAGGAGAGAGAGGTCACAGCTCAAAGAGGGGACAGCAGTAAGGATGGAGGGAGAGAGAGAAAGGGAGGAGGGAAATGTGCCGCAAGAGAAACACCATTTGCTATTTCTCAGCTCTCTTTCCAATTTGAAAAAGTCCCTGCATTAATTCCTGCTCGCCATTTTCACTGACTGTGATAACACAGGGGGAGAGAGAAAAAGGGCTGTGACTGTGACTGAGAAGAGGGGAGGAGAGGGGTGGAGAGAAAGATTGAGAGAGGGGGGAGAGAGAGAGAAAGGGGGGGAAAGAGAGAGAAAGGGTGGAGAGGGAGAGTGACAGGGGAGAAAGAGCTCCCCTAATACCCCACCTAATATTTGAGGGGGGTATCAAATATTAGTTAAGTTTAATTTATTATTTTAATGTTTTCTTATAAAGTGGAGGGGGGAGAGAAAGAGGAGAGAGAGGGAAAGTGGGAGAGGGGAGGGAGAGAGGGGATAACAAATATTAGCTTAATATATTGTTAATTTTGTTACAGTGGATGGGGGGCAGGGTATCAAATATTAATATCGTTTATTATTATAAATTTATGAAAATTAAGTGAAGAGAGAGAGAGAGGGAGGGAGAAGAGAGAGAGGGGTGAGAGAGATAGGAGGATAGGAGGAAGAGAGAGAGAGAGAGAGGAGAGAGAGGAGACGAGAGAGAGAGAGAGAGAGAGAGAGAGAGAGAGAGAGAGAGAGAGAGAGAGAGAGAGAGAGAGAGAGAGAGAGAGAGAGAGAAGAGAGAGAGAGAGAGAGAGAGAGAGAGCGAGCGACGAGAGAGAGAGAGAGAGAGAGAGAGAGAGAGAGAGAGAGAGAGAGAGAGAGAGAGAGAGAGAGAGAGAGAGAGAGAGAGAGAGAGAGAGAGAGAGAGAAGGAGAGAGAGAGAGAGAGAGAGAGAGAGAGAGAGAGAGAGAGAGAGAAAGGGAGGGAGGGAGAGAGAGAAAGAGCGGGGTAGAGAGAGGGGGAGAGGGAGAGAGAGAGAGAGAGAGAGCCCACCCCACCCCTACCCCTGACCGTTCCCCAGTGTGGAGGGAGGGGGTGAGCATGAGGGGGTAGAAACTGAAATAAACACTTCAATGATCAGGGACTGTCATTAAAAATGATCAATATATATGACAGGCAATGGGTGTTATTTTTTTCTGCTTAATCTGCATCTTTGAGCAAGGGGCGATTGGGTGAATGTGAGGGGCTGGGGGTCCCGGAGCGGGGCCGGCGATGGGATCATCCGCCCGGGACTGACAGCTCGAAGATGCGGCGGTGAATGTGAGGAGCCGGAGCCCGGAGCGGAGAGACTGCGGCCGGCCCTCTGGGATGCGCTCAGGGCGCGGGTTTATTAATGAGCCGCAGCGCTGAGGTGAGCGGATATTTCACCGCGCCCTTCACCTGCTCCCTGAACTTGGACTGGGTCACCGCGCGTAAATAAATGTGTTGGTGCAGCAGCTGAGATTCCTCAGCAAATACCCGACGTAGCTAAAGATCCATTGAGAATCATTCAGATCATTTCCAATCCCTGTGATCTGATAATAGACGACGTTTACAACATACGTCAGCCACAGGAGGATGAAGCTGCCGGAGATGGTGAGAGTAAAACCACAGACCTCCTCCTGCTCTCCATCTCCGGGTCACTGCGCTTCTCCCCCTTGCTCTCACCCCTCAGCCCCTGACGGACCCGACTGGCCACTAAAATGTGCCGACTGTCAGAGCGTTGAGCAGCAGGATCACAGCGAAAGGAGGAGCGGAGTTAAAACCGTGTCGATCCAGTCAAATGCCACCCACCCGGGGTCAGTGTAAACACTGTCCACCAAGGCACAGCCCCACGGGACATTGTCGATGATCATCCAGGGTTCCTGTGTGAAGTAGCGGGGAACGTTTTTCAGACACAGCAGAACGCCGGCTGTTGCGAGAACCGCAGCCGCAGTTTTCCCGCTGCAATATTTAGTTTTCAGCTTCTGGCAACAAATGGCGACAAAGCGATCAAAGGTGAAAGTGACGGTGAACCAGACAGAACAGTCTGTAGCTGAATACCTCAGTACATCGTTAACACTGCACACAGGGGTGATGGTCAGGAAACTCCAATTAAAGTAATAGAAACGGATCCGCATCAAAATGACCTCGGTGATCAGGGCCAGTAGATCGGCCGCTGCCATGGCCACCAGGTAGCGAGTGGTGCAGGTGGAGAGGCCGCACTTTGCCCTGGACAGTATCACAATCGCCACTAAATTCACTGCGGAAAGAGAAGGGGAGCGGACACTGGGCATTACTGAACACGGTCTCCGGGGCTGAACACCGGCTCCACTTTCAGCTGGAGATCAGGAGTGTTGGAGTCGGTGCGAGGCTGCAGGTTTAACAATGTCAGACCCGGCTCCGACTGTGCCCGACCTGCCTGCTTCAGGGGAGAGGAGATAAGGCGACGGGCGGGGTAAAGGGCGGGGAGGGAACGAGCAGCCGCCCGCTACAATAGGCGGAATGGTCCTGTCTACAGTTAACTCCGCTCACAGTCTCTGATGGGGCCGGTTTCACAGACTTAACCGTGACCGGCCACGTTTAACCGGGGCTCTGGGAACTCGGCATCTGATGAGGACGATGAGGTTTCCAGAGGGAAGGCAGGGACAACTTAGGATCCGGCAGCAGAGTGGCTCCGTTAATGGATTCATTCCACACTGAGTTCAGTTCGGTAACAACACACGCCGGTAGATCCGCGGCCACCGGTTCAGGAGATCGATCTAATTATTGACCAACAGGCGGTGGAATCCGACTGTGACAAACTCCACAGTGAGACGTGTCCACAGGAGCGGGTGTTCACTCTGATCAATAACTCAATAACCGTCCGGGAGAGCTGCCTGTCCCGAGCACTGGGACAACTCTGGGCAAGGTCCCACTGAAGGCAAGAACAACATTCCAGTGGGTCCCGGCAGTGGGAGAAAAAGAGGGTTAGTTTCGGCTGTCTGAAAATGAGAAAAATCACAGCGTTAATTCAAAGATATTTCAATGAGAGCATATACTTGATATACCTCACATATTGTTGTACAACGATAATCAGTTGGGAATATTGTAACACGATCAGAATCAGCTCAACACCGTTTAACAGACGGAGTTATAAAACTTGAATTGTTCTGCTCACTTACCAGGGACTCCAACGGCAGCAATTATCACGTACAAGAATTTCTCCACGTTGTCATATTGCAAAAGCTTTCCCCCCATTTTCTCTGCCCCGCGACGTGTCCCCGTGAGCTCCCGATAATCTCGTGGAATGAAATGCTGGGGCAGAACATTCCCGGAGATTTTAAACCATTTTCCGTCTCCACCGGGACAGTGAAGTTTCAACAGAGTTAAAAATAAAGATTTTGAAATGATTCGCAAACAGATGACATCAGCCAATTAAAATCCGTGCTGAGACAGGTCGTGATTTATTCAGGGAATTGATTGAGAAACTCCAAAGACTGGGAATTGTGGCGATACTGAGGGATGGAAATTGGGAGCGGCATTGTTCCAGCAAAGGGGATATTGGTTCAAACTCCATCTGATCCATCTCTCCTCCACATGTTGTTTATCTGATTTCCTTCATTCACTAAGGCAATCCCAAATTCAAGGGACCGTCTCAAGGCTTCTGGTGCCCAGTTTGAAGGTGGACTGGACAGCCTTTGTCCACAGCGTGATGAATTAGTTCAACAGACCACCTCAGACTAAAATGGCCCGTCCACTCTGTTTTAACACTCAATGTGATCGCGGCTTAACTGATTGTAACCTCAACCCCACACTCCCGGCGACCCCTAGTGAGCATTTAGTCCTTGCTTGCCTGGAATGGATCTGGCTTTGCCTTGGGACAACAACATTCTCTACCTTCATCACCTCTGAGGAGGAACGACCCAAAGACTCACGACACTCAGTGAACAGAACCATTGTCGCCTCAGAATTGTCTGAAAAGTAGAACAAACGGCGAATGATGCAACATCTCTCCCTCCTCTCTTTCTCTCTCTCCATCTTTACTGCTATTCTCTCTCTGAACTGTTACTCTCTCCCCTACGCTCTCTCTTCTCCCTCTCTGTGCCGCCCGCTCTCTGCCATCCTCTCTCCCCTCCCCCTCCCACTCTTACTGCATCTCTCCCTCCTTCTCCCTGTATCTCTCTAATGCTTCCCTCTCCCCTTTTTGCCAACCCACTCGCTCTGAACTCCCCTCTCTCCTAACTCTCCCACTCTCCCTTTGACCGTTCACTCTCCCTCCAACTGTTCTTTCGTCTTCTCCTCTATCTCTCCCTTTTATATTTGTACGACCTATTTCTCTATACATTTCCCCACCTCTCCATCACTTACCATCACTTCTCTTTCCAAAGCCTTTCTTGGCAAGTGCAGTTGAAACGGTTAGCCACCATGGGATGTAACAGCTGTCCCTATACCCCTTCCCTCACGCTCAAGCAGCCCTTCCAGGTGAGACAGATGTTCACCTGCACCTCCTCTAATCTCATCTACTGCATGTGGTGTTCCAGGTATGGCCTCCTTTACATCGGCGTGGTGAAATGGAGACTCGGCGACCGTTTTGTCGAACACTCACCCTCGTTCTGCTAAGGCTTGCCGTATCTCCCCGTTGCAAGCCATTGTAACTCCCCCTCGCACACTGACCTTTCTGTCCTGGGCCTCCACCAGCGCCAGAGAGGTTACATTAAAACAGAAAGAACGCCGCTTCATAGTCCGCTTGGGAACCTTGCAACCTAATGGTATGAACATTAGCAAATGGCAGGTAACTAACGTGCAACTTCCCGCTCTTCCCTCGCTCTATCTCTTCCTTCACGCGGACTCGCACTTGTTAATCCCCTCCACCTCCATCTTCAACCGATATTCCCTCATCTCTCTTTATAATTCCAACCTGCTCAATCGTCATCTCGCAACTTTTATCTTTTAACCTCTGGTCTCAACCACCTAACTATTAAAACGGTATTGACCCACTCATCATTCAACTCGCTTTGTCCTGCTGTTCCAGCCTTCTCCAGCTTCCCACCACAATCAGTCTGAAGAAGGGTCTCGAACCGAACTTCACCCATCCATGTCCTTGGCAGGCTTAGCCAGTTCAGCGTGCCCTCTACAACTCTCACCAACTTCGACAGATGCACCATAGAAAGTATTTTATCAAGATGCATCACAGCTTGGTTTGGGAACAGCTCCATACAAGAACGCCAGAAATTGCTGCGAATTGTCCAGACCATCACACAAAGCAACCTCCCATATATTGACTCAATTTATAAACCACGCTTCCTCGGCAAGGCCAGCAGCATAATCAAGGACGAGTCGCACCATTGCCACTCCTGCTTCTCCTCTGTCCCATCAGGTAAAATGCACAGAAGTGTGAAAATGCACACCTCCAGTTTCAGGGACAGTGTCTTCCCAGCTGTTATCAGGCAACGGAATCATCCCGCCACAACCAGAAAGCAGTGCTGAACTACTATCTACCTCTGTTGATCCTCGGACTATCCTCGATCGGATTTTGCAGGCTTTACCTCGCACTGGACGTTATCCCCTTATCATGTATCTATACTCTGTAAATGGCTCGACTGTAATGAAGTATTTTGTTTCCACTGACTGGGTAGCACGCAACAAAAGCTTTTCACGGTACCTCGGTACACGTGACAATAAACTGCACTGAACTGACATACTCAACTAGATTTCTCCAGAGGTGTAGCCTGACTCGCATTGGATATTGATTGTGTGTGACAGTGTGAGTGTGCGAGTCCGTGCATGAGTGCGTAAGCACGTGTATGCGAGTGTGAATGTGCGATTGTGCACATGAGTCGATGTGTGTGTGTATGCGTTAGTGTATGCGGTGGCAGGAATTTCAATGATTCAGTGATACCTTATTATCACGTACCCAGGTAGAGTGAAATGCTTAGTTTTGCAGACAACCCGGTAACATCATGTAGAAGACCTCACCTAGGCAGTACAAAAGAGTCGCCACATTTTGACGCCGACAAAGTTACAAACGTTGGCCGGATAGTTCTCTCTCCTGCCTGCCGCCGCACCGCGGGTCGCCCCTTCGTTCTCGGCTGCCTTCCTCGCTCTCCGACGGTCCACCTCGCTCTCTGCGGTTCCTCGCGGCTCCCACCTCGCTCCCGAGGCGCGGTTCTCATCGCCATCCGCGGTGGGCGAGCCGGGGCGACACGGGGCGACTGAGTGGCTTGGCCCCGGTCACCGGGAACACCCCGGCCACGCTGCGCTGCGCTGCTCGACGCGAGCATCCAAGGATAAACTCAATCCCAAAATGTGCGCGTGTGCATGCGGGTAGAGTATGTAAGAGTGCCTATATTTGTGTGTGTGTGTGTGTGTGTGTGTGTGTGTGTGTGTGTGTGTGTGTGTGTGTGTGTGTGTGTGTGTGTGTGTGTGTGTGTGTGCGAGTGCGTCAGTGTGCGTGTGAGTGTGTGAGCATTAGTAAGTGTGGACGCAAGTGCGATTGAATGTATCTGTGTCTCTGGTGGGAGAGTGCATGTGGGTTTGTGAAGGACAGTGTTTGCGTCTGTGCGTGTGTGTGGCTGTTTGTGAGAATGTGAGAGAATATGTGGGATGTGAGTTTGTGAGAGTGTTTGAGCGTGTAATTCTTTGATAGTGTGTGTGCGTGTGTGCGCGTGTGGGAGAGTATATGATGGTGTTGTCAGAGAATGTGTTCATGTGTAAGCGTGTGCGAAAGAGTGCGTGTGTCTTCGTGCTAGTGCGTGTGAATATCTGTTAGTGTGAGTGCATGTGTACGTAAGATTGTATGTGAGAATGTGTGAGAGTATATTTGATTGTTTGTGATTGCATTTGAGAGATTGTGTGTGTCTTCGTGCGCGGCTATGTGTGTGTGCGTGCCTGACTGTGTTTGAGGGTGTGAACATGTGTGTTTGTAATGATGTAATGGCATACTGTGGGTTTTAGTGACGACGTGACACGCTGTGGGGCATTACTGATGGAGTGACACACTGTGCAGTGGAACTGATGGAGTGACACAATACATGGTAGTAATGGTGGATTATCACACTGGGTTGGTACAGATGGAGTGAAACACTTTGAAGTTGTATTGGTGAAGTCACACACTGCGCAGTAGTACTGATGTAGTGACACACTGTGGGGTAGAACTGATGGAGTGACACAATGTGGGGGAGTACTGATGGAGTGACACAATGCGCTGTAGTACTGATGGAGTGACCCCAGTTGATGCAGTACGGGTGGATTAACATACTGTGGTTTAGTACAGATGGAGTGACACAATTTGCAGTAGTACTGATGAAGTGACACACTTTGCAGTTGTTCTGATGGAATGATACACCGTGGGGCTCTACTGATGTAGTGACACACTGCGGTAATACTCATGGAGTGGCACAATGTGTAGTACTGTTATTATGACAAACTGCGGAGTAGTACTGACGGAGTGACACACAGTGGAATGGCACTGATTTAGTGACAAATTGTGAGGTCATTGCATCAGTACTACCACGCAGTTTGTCACTCCGTCAGTACTACTTCAGTGTGCAACTACATCCCGTGGGGTAAAACTGATGGAGTGACACGCTGTAGAGCAGTACTGATGGAGTGACACACGGTGCGTATTACTGATGGGCTGAGACATTGCGTGGTTGTACTGACGGAGTGAGATACTTCGGTGTAGTGCTGATTGAATGACACACTGGGGGTAGTGTGGACAGAATGGCGCACAGTGGGCTAGTACTGAAGTATTGACCCAATCTTTGGTGGTACTGTCGGGTTGCACATTGTGGAATGGTAAGGACTGACGGTGGGGCAGTACAAATGGAGAGTTACACTGATGGGTAATACTAATTGAATGAGTCCGTGTGGTTGTACAAAATGGAATGACAAGCTCAAGGTAGTACTGATGGAATGCATCACTGTGGTGTAATACTGATGGAATAACATATTGTAGGGTAGTACTGATGGAGTGACACGCTCCGGTGTTGTACGGATGGAGTGTAACACTGTGGAGTAGTACTGATGTAATGACGTACGGTGGAGGTGTGTTGATGGAATGACACACTGTGGGGTAGGACTGATGTAATAACACATTCTGTTGGAGTGACACAGTAATACTGATGGATTGACACGCTGTGCGGTAGTACTGTTGCGATGACAAACTGTGGTGACATATTGATGGAATTACACACTATGGGGTCGCTGCGATGGGTTAGCACACTGTGGGGTAATGCGGATGGAATGACACATTTGAGATAGTCCTGATGTTGTGAAACACTTTGGGGAGTACTGATGGAAGAACATAGTGCGGGGAGCATTGATGGAGTGACACGTTCTAGGGTTGCACTGGAGTTACATGATGTTGGGCAGTGCTGATGGAGTGCAACACCATGGAGTTGTATTGATGCAGTGAGACACTGTGTCGTTTCACCGACGGAGTGACACACTGAGCAGTAACATATAACATATAACATATAACAACTACAGCATGGAAACAGGCCTGTCTGGCCCTACCAGTCCACGCCGACCATTCTCCCTGACCTAGTCTCATCTACCTGCACTCAGACCATAACCCTCCAATCCCCTCCTATCCATATACCTATCCAATTTACTCTTAAATAATAAAATCGAGCCAGCCTCCACCACTTCCACCGGAAGCCCATTCCATACAGCCACAACCCTCTGAGTAAAGAAGTTCCCCCTCATGTTACCCCTAAACCTTTGTCCCTCAATTCTGAAGCTATGTCCCCTTGTTGGAATCTTCCCCACTCTCAAAGGGAAAAGCCTACCCACGTCAACTCTGTCCGTCCCTCTCAAAATTTTAAAAACCTCTATCAAGTCCCCCCTTAACCTTCTACGCTCCAAAGAATAAAGACCCAACCTGTTCAACCTCTCTCTGTAGCCTAAGTGCTGAAACCCAGGCAACATTCTAGTAAATCTCCTCTGTACCCTCTCCATTTTGTCGACATCCTTCCTATAATTTGGCGACCAGAACTGCACACCATACTCCAGATTCGGCCTCACCAATGCCCTGTACAATTTCAACATTACATCCCAACTTCTATACTCGATGTTCTGATTTATAAAGGCAAGCATACCAAACGCCTTCTTCACCACCCTATCCACATGAGATTCCACCTTCAGGGAACAATGCACAGTTATTCCCAGATCCCTCTGTTCCACTGCATTCCTCAATTCCCTACCATTTACCCTGTACGTCCTATTTTGATTTGTCCTACCAAAATGCAGCACCTCACACTTATCAGCATTAAACTCCATCTGCCATCTTTCAGCCCACCCTTCCAAAAGGCCCAAGTCTCTCTGTAGACTTTGAAAATCTACCTCACTATCAACTACTCCACCTATCTTAGTATCATCTGCATATTTACTAATCCAATTTGCCACACCATCATCCAGATCATTAATGTAAATGACAAACAACAGTGGACCCAACACAGATCCTTGGGGCACTCCACTAGACACTGGCCTCCAACCTGACATACAATTGTCAACCGTTACCCTCTGGTATCTCCCATTCAGCCATTGATGAATCCATCTTGCAACCTCACTATTAATACCCAACGATTTAACCTTCTTAATCAACCTTGCATGTGGAACCTTGTCAAATGCCTTACTGAAGTCCATATAGACAACATCCACAGCCTTGCCCTTATCAATTTCCCTGGTAACCTCTTCAAAAAATTCAAGAAGATTAGTCAAACATGACCTTCCAGGCACAAATCCATGTTGACTGTTTCTAATCAGGCCTTGATTATCCAAATAATTATATATATTGTCCCTAAGTATCTTTTCCATTAATTTTCCCACCACAGACGTCAAACTAATAGGTCTATAATTGCTAGGTTTACTTTTAGAACCTTTTTTAAACAAAGGCACAACATGCGCAATGCGCCAATCTTCCGGCACCATCCCTGTTTCTAATGACGTTTGAAATATTTCCGTCATAGCCCCTGCTATTTCTGCACTAACTTCCCTCAATGTCCTAGGGAATATCCTATCAGGACCTGGAGACTTATCCACTTTTATATTCTTCAAAAGTGTCCGTACCTCCTCTTCTTTAATCCTCCTAATTTCCATCACTACTCTACTTGTTTCGCTTACCTCACATAATTCAATATCCTTCTCCTCGGTAAATACCGAAGAAAAGAAATTGTTTAATATCTCCCCCATTTCTTCCGGCTCAGCACATAGCTGTCCACTCTGACTCTCTAATGGACCAATTTTATCCCTCACTATCCTTTTGCTATTGACATATCTGTAGAACCCCTTGGGGTTTACTTTTACATTACTTGCCAAAGCAGCCTCATATCTTTTTTTCGCTTTTCTAATTTCCTTTTTAAGATTCCTTTTACATTCTTTATATTCCTCAAGAACCTCATTTACTCCCTGCCGCTTATATTTATTGTATATCTCCCTCTTTTTCCGAACCAAGTGTCCAATTTCCCTGGAAAACCACGGCTCTTTCAAATTATTATTCTTTCCTTTCCACCGAACAGGGACATAAAGACTCTGTACTCTCAAAATTTCACCTTTAAATATCCTCCATTTCTCTATTATATCCTTTTCATAAAACAACAATTTCCATTTCACTCCTTTTAAATCCTTTCTCATCTCCTCAAAATTAGCCTTTCTCCAATCCAAAATCTCAACCCTTGGTCCAGATTTGACCTTCTCCATAATGATATTGAAACTAATGGCATTATGATCACTAGACCCAAAGTGCTCCTCAACACATACCTCCGTCACCTGACCCATCTCATTTCCTAACAGGAGGTCCAACACTGCCCCTTCTCTGGTAGGCATCTCTACGTATTGCTGCAAAAAACTATCCTGCACACATTTTACAAACTCCAAACCATCCAGCCCTTTAACAGAATGTGATTCCCAGTCTATATACGGAAAATTGAAATCACCCACAATCACCACTCTGTGCTTACTACTAATATCTGCTATCTCCTTACATATTTGCTCTTCCAATTCTCGTTCCCTATTTGGCGGTCTATAATACACCCCTATAAGTGTTGCTAAACCTTTCTCATTTCTGAGTTCCACCCAAACAGCCTCCTTAATCGAGCCTTCTAGTCTGTCCTGCCAAAGCACTGCTGTGATATCCTCCCCGACAAGCAATGCAACACCCCCACCTCTTGCCCCTCCGATTCTATCACATCTGAAACAATGAAATCCTGGAATATTTAATTGCCAATCGCAACCCTCCTGCAACCATGTTTCACTGATCGCCACAACATCATACTTCCAGATGTCAATCCAGGCTCTAAGCTCATCCACCTTTCTTACAATGCTCCTAGCATTAAAATATACACATTTAAGGGACCCATCATTTCTTATTCTC
Organism: Rhinoraja longicauda; assembly: GCF_053455715.1. Taxonomy (NCBI): domain Eukaryota; kingdom Metazoa; phylum Chordata; class Chondrichthyes; order Rajiformes; family Arhynchobatidae; genus Rhinoraja; species Rhinoraja longicauda. Next base: position 12,761 of record NW_027602331.1, read on the forward strand.
AGTTTATTTCTTTTCCCTTCTTTCTCTCCTACATATTGGGTCTGAGTGTTTCCCTTTTCTGCCTCCTGCCTCACACACTGCCTATTAGCTATCTGTGTTTGAGTCCCTCCCCCCAACCGTACTAGTTTAAAGTCTCCGCAGTTATTTTAGCAAATCTCCCCGCCAGGATATTGGTTCCCCTCGGGTTCAGATGCAACCCGTCCTTTTTGTACAGGTCATACTTCCCCCAGAAGAGGTCCCAATGATCCAGAAACTTGAAACCCTGCTCCCTGCACCAGTTCCTCAGCCACGTATTTATCCTCCACCTCACTCCATTCCTATTCTCACTATCGCGTGGCACAGGCAGTAAGCCTGAGATTATTACTTTGGAAGTCCTTTTTTTTAACTCTCTTCCTAGCCCCCTGAATTCTCCTTTCAGGACCTCTTCCCTTATCCTACCTATATTGTTGGTACCTATATGTACCACGACCTCTGGCTCCTCTCCCTCCCCTTTCAGGATATCCTGGACACGCTCAGACACATCCCGGACACCGGCACCAGGGAGGCAAACCACCATCCGGGTCTCCCGACTGCGTCCACAGAAACGCCTATCTGACCCCCTCACTATAGAGTCCCCTATTACTACTGCTCTCCTCTTCCTTTCCCTACCCTTCTGAGCAACAGGGCCGGACTCCTTGCCAGAGGCCCGGGCACCGTCGTTGCCCCCAGGTAGGCTGTCCCCCCCAACAGTACTTAAACAGGAGTACTTATTTCCAAGGGGTACAGCCACCGGGGTACTCCCTAGTCCCTGCCTCTGTTCCTTGCCCCCCCCCCTAACAGTGACCCACTTGTCTACCTCCCGTGGTCTAGGAGTGACCACCTCCCTGTAACTCCTATCTATAACCTCCTCACTCTCCCTGATCAGTCGGAGGTCATCAATCTGCCGCTCCAGGTTCCTAATACAGTCCCTTAGGAGCCCCATCTCGTCACACCTGGCGCAGATGTGGATGTCTGGAAGACTATCAGACTCCCAGATTCCCCACATCTGACACCCAGAACAAAAAACTGCCCTGGCAGTCATACCCTCCTGATGTTGTGAAACACTTTGGGGAGTACTGATGGAAGAACATAGTGCGGGGAGCATTGATGGAGTGATACGTTCTAGGGTTGCACTGGAGTGACATGATGTTGGGCAGTGCTGATGGAGTGACCCACTGTGATGACAAACTGTGGTGTAGTACTAATGCAGTGACACACGGTTTGGTAATACTGATGGAATCACACAATTTGTGGCAGCACTTATGGAGTGACCCACTGGGATAGTCCTGATTGAATGATAAACATCGGGTAGTGCTAATGGCGTGAGGCATTGTGGGGAAGTACTAACAGAGTGAAACTGTGGGGAATTACAGATGGAGTGACTAGGTGAGGTAGGACTGATGGAGTGACACACTGTGGGGAATACTAATGGAGTGACACTGCGAGGAAGGACTGATGGGTTGACACTGTGGGGTAGTACTGATGGAGTGACACGCTGCGTGGTATACTGATGGAGTGTTAATCAATGGATTGTACTGATGGAGTGACACACGGTGGCGTAGTCCTGATGCGACAATAACACGAGTGATATTCCTGATGGTGCGACGATCTGCGGGGAGGCACTGGTGGAGTGGCACAATGTAGGGTGGTACAAATGGAGTAACAAACAATATTTTAGTACTGATGCACTGGCACACTGTGGGTAGTGCTGGTGGAGTGACACACTTTGAGGTAGTACTGATGGAGTGACACACTATGTGGCAGTTCTGACGCAATGGTAAACTGTGGGATAGTACTGATTGAGTGCCACCCTGCGGTGTAGCACTGTTGGAGAGACATATTCCAGGGTAATACTGGTGGATTGAAGCACTGTGGGGTAGTACTGATGGAAGGACTCATTGTGTAGTACTGATGGAGTGACACGCCGTTGGATAGTACTGATAGAGTGACACACTTTGCGGTAGTAATAATGGAATGATACACAATGTGGTACTGATGTTGAAAAACACTGTGGGTGTGTATTGATGGAATGGTATACAGTGCGGTAGTACCGATGAAGTGACGCGCTCTAGGGTCGTACTGATGGAGTGACATATTGTGTTGTAGTAATGATCGTCTAACACACTGTAGGCTTGTATTGATGGAGTGATCACCAGTGGGGTAGTGTTGATGGAGTGACACAATGTGGGCAGTACAAATGGAGCAATACACTTTGGGGTTGTACTAGTAAAGTGACAAACTGTGGGCAGGTACTGATGGAGTAAAACATTTTGGTGTATTACTGCTAGAGTGACACAGTGTGCGGTAGTACTGATGGAGGAACAAGCGATATGGTAGTACTGATGTCGTGGCACACTGTCGGATAGTATTAATGGTGTGAAACTAAATGGGGCAGTACTGATGTAATGACACATTATAGTGTAGTTCTGATGGAGTGACACATTGAAGGGGGAGAACTGATCGAATGGCGCACTGTGGGATAATACTGATGTAATGACTATCCATTTGCTAGTACTGATGCAATGGCATTCTATGGGATTGTGCCGAATGAATGACACGTTGTGATGCAGTAATGATGAAGTAACCGACGATGTGGCAGTACTGATGGAGTGACACGCTGAGCACATGGTATTGGAGGTAGGGTACTGACATGGATAGAAAGTTGGTTGACAGACAGAAAGCAAAGAGTGGGGGTAAATGGGTCCCTTTCAGAATGGCAGGCAGTGACTAGTGGTGTACCGCAAGGCTCGGTGTTGGGACCGCAGCTATTTACCATATACATCAATGACTTGGAAGAAGTGATTAAAAGTACCAATAGCAAAGTTGCCGATGATACAAAGCTAGGTGGCAGTGTGAACTGTGAACAAGATGCTATGCGGTTGCAGGGTGACTTGGACAGGTTGTGTGAGTGGGCGGATGCATGGCAGATGCAGTTTAATGTAGATAAGTGTGAGGTTATCCACTTTGGTGGTAAGAATAGTAAGGCAGATTATTATCTGAATGGTGTCAAGTTAGGAAAAGAGGACGTACAACGTGATCTGGGTGTCTTAGTGCATCAGTCACTGAAAGGATGTATGCAGGTACAGCAGGCAGTGAAGAAAGCCAATGGAATGTTGGCCTTCATAACAAGAGGAGTTGAGTATAGGAGCAAAGAGGTCCTTCTGCAATTGTACAGGGCCCTAGTGAGACCGCACCTGGAGTACTGTGTGCAGTTTTGGTCTCCAAATTTGAGGAAGGATATTCTTGCTATTGAGGGCGTGCAGCGTAGGTTAATTCCCGGAATGGCGGGACTGTCATATATTGAAAGACTGGAGCGACTAGGTTTGTATACACTGGAATTTAGAATGATGAGAGGGGATCTTATCGAAACGTATAAAATAATTAAGGGGTTGGACGCGTTAGAGGCAGGAAACATGTTCCCAATGTTGGGGGAGTCCAGAACCAGGGGCCACAGATCAAGAATAAGGGGTAGGCCATTTAGAACAGAGATGAGGAAAAACTTTTTTAGTCAGAGAGTTGTGAATCTGTGGAATTTTATTTCGGAGTCACGTGAGTGACTACGTGAAGACCCCGTCCAGCACGCATGCGCGACATTAGCGTTCAGGCAGTGCACCCGCGACGAACGGGAGTTCAAGGTGCTCCCGCTACAATTTAAAAAGTCGGGCCGACAGGTAAGTTTACCGTCGCCGTGAGTACTTTCTCTGTGCTCTGTGGGTTGCTTTAGGTCCCAAGATGAGCAAGACCAGAGGAAAGAAATTTGCAGCTCGCCCCCGTTCGTTTTCCGTTGAGGAACGTTCTTTGGAGGGGGGGCAAGAGGCGGCAGCAACTACCGAGCCGAGCCCAGCACCGCTAGTGCAGCCTGAGCAGCGAGCTGGAGGTACCTGCAGCCAGAACCGGGCGGTAGTATCCGACGATTCGGATGAAGATGCCACACCGCTAAAGAGCGGCACTGGCAGCCGCCTAAGCCGAATGGAACGGCTTATGGAGCAAATGCTCCAGCGAGATCTGCTGAGAGAGCAGCAGCAGACTCGCCAAGGGAGCCCAGGTACTCCCGCAGTGCCCTTTATGGCACTGGCCATTGCCTCACCTTCTTTTGAAGGCAGCATTGGCGAGCAGGTCTGGGCTGGTCAAGAAGAGGGGTTATTGGCTGAAGATGTCCGGAGTACGCAGAGTGTACAGGATCAGGAAGAGCTGCTGGGTGTGGTCAACCGCTACGTGGTCATTCCACGAGGGGGTCGGCCTTTAGAGCAGAAACTTGCAGCCAGCATTGACCACCTGTCCTCAAAACCCCTACAAGAACAGGTGCTCAATGAGGCTCTTGAGCTATATACAGCCCCAGAAAATTGTACATCATTAAATGTACCAGCTGTAAACAGCCAAATTTGGGGACATCTGGGGCAGAACATCAGGAACCTGGAGTTGAAGCTCCAGAAAACCCTGAAACTCCTGACTGCAGGGATAACATCATATGCTCGGTCCATTGATGGTGTGGACATCTCCACAAATCAGCAAGACACATTAGCTCTGCTGTGCACCACTCAATACCAAATCAATATGTTACGGAAGGAAATCATCAAGCCTGCCCTCAACCCTAAGTTTGCGGGACTCTGCAAAACACCGGGTTCAGAACCTCCAATTCTGCTTTTCGGAAAGGATCTTCCAAAAAAGGTGAAAGACCTAGAGGAAGAATCCAAGACCTTTGGTCTCGTGAGGGCAGGTTTGGGACCGAGCAGACCCAACAAACCCAGGCGGCAGTACCTCACGGCGTCCACCAGTCATAGACCATATGCGACTGGTGAAAGCTCGGGGTCCGCAATCATTCCCCGTAAGCCTTTTTTAGGCCAGGGCCCAGAGCGGACCCCATGGAAAATGCGCCACCCCCAACAACATCAACGGCAACAGCAGCCCTCTACAGCCCAGCAGACACCTCATCGTCCAGCGAAGAGGCAGAAGAAAAATTAACACCAGTAACCATGCAGGTAGGTGGGTCTGGTACCTCTCGACATATGAGCAGTAGGGACTCTATACTATCAGGGGGGAGATTGCACTTGTTTTTGGATGCATGGGAAACCATCACTAATGACAAATACATACTAAGCTGCATTCATGGCTATAAAATTGACTTTGTTCATGAAAACATTCCGCCCGTTCAGCACATACCCCAAAGGGTATTCACCCTCTCAGTCAAAGAGACACAAGAGGGTCAAGCTGAACTTGTGAGGCTACTAGCAAAAGGTGTCATTGAAAGAACAAAACATGAACCTTTGGAATTTGTGTCTAATATTTTCACTAAAACTAAAAAAGATGGTGGATGTCGCATCATCATTGACTTAACTACGTTAAACGAGTCAGTTAAGTACACACATTTTAAGATGGAAACTTTTGAAACCGCCAGACTTTTGATTTCTACAGGGTACTTTCTAGCAGGCATTGATTTAAAAGATGCTTACTACTCAGTACCCATACACAAGGAACACCGTAAATACTTAAAATTTATCTGGATGAAACAGCTATGGCAATTTAAAGCCTTACCAAATGGACTAACCTCCGCTCCAAGGTTGTTCACTAAAATCTTAAAACCCGCCTTGGCATTATTAAGAAAACAAAAGCATATAGTCATGGCGTACTTAGACGACATTTTAATAGTAGGGAAAACCTTGGAGACAGCTATTTTGGCAGTAGCAGCCACCAAACGTTTGTTTGAAACTTTGGGGTTTGCCATACATCCAGATAAATCCAATTTTACACCGTCCACTACCATGGACTATCTTGGATTTACGATTGATACTATTCGCATGGTTGTAACTCTGCCAAAGGGGAAAGCATCACAATTGGCACTATCATGCCACGAACTAATGCATAAACGTCAGCCAACCATACGGCACGTAGCTAGAGTTATTGGTAAAATGGTAGCAGCTTTCCCAGCTACACAATTTGGGCCTTTGCACTACCAAAATTTACAAAGAGCAAAAGTGCACGCACTAAAGCAAAACTTAGGTCACTTTGACCGAGCTATGTATTTAACTGCTGAATCCATTACAGAGTTACAATGGTGGACAAGGAACATTAGGTTCAGCTCCAGTCCCATAATAATCACCAACCCAGTATTAACCATTCAAACGGATGCCAGTGCTTTGGGCTGGGGAGCAACTAACATGCAATCCAGCACAGGGGGCAGATGGACTAATTCTGAATCATCTTGCCTACAGACACGGGGTATCAACTATTTAGAAATGTTGGGTGCGTTTTATGGTTTAAAAGCATATTCATCTAATACGCATCATGCACATGTCCGGTTGCAATTAGATAATACCACGGTGGTGGCTTATATCAACCACATGGGTGGTATAAAGTCAATATCATGTGACAAATTGGTCAACCTAATCTGGCAATGGTGTGTCGAAAGACATACTTGGTTATCAGCAACTTACCTACCAGGTAAGCAAAATACAGTGGCAGACACCAGGTCACACAAATTTAACGATAACACCGAATGGATGTTAAATCCCAAAATATTTGCCGAAATTACAAAGCAATATGGCACACCAGATATCGATCTATTTGCATCCAGGCTGAATCACCAGGTACCAACGTATGTCGCTTGGGAACCAGACCCTGAGGCAGCAGCAGTTGATGCATTCACGCTGTATTGGGGGAAAATGTTCTTTTATGCTTTTCCTCCCTTCTGCCTCATCAGTCGGGTGTTACGCAAGATTCAATTGGATTCCGCTTCAGGAATCTTGATAACACCCGACTGGCCTACACAGCCATGGTTCCCAGTGGCCCTCGACATGGCTGTCGAAACACCGTTGGAATTCCCCAGCAGTCCGGAATTATTAATCCACCCAGTGTCAGGCATTAGTCACCCGTGCCATGACAGAGTCAATCTCCTGGCTTGCAGATTCTAAAAAGACCTCTACTGGGCTTGGGACTGTCTGAGGACGCCATCAACATGATGACCGCATCCCACCGGGAGTCCACCAGGAGACAATACCTGACCAACATAAGAAAATGGGAACGGTATTGCTCCAAAACAGGAACTACCTACACTACAGCAACACCCACCAGTGTTGTAGAGTTCCTGGTTGGATTACATCGGGAAGGACTCAGCTACAGCGCCATAAATACAGCCAGGAGTGCGTTGTCAGCTTATTTGGTTCCAGCAGCAGGACAACTGACTTTGGGGTCCCATCCACTAGTAATCAAAGTCATGAGGGGCATTTTTAACACTAACCCCCCCAGACCAAGGTACACTCAGATCTGGGATGTCAGCATTGTGCTGACACACCTTAGGGGATGGCCACCGCCCAGGGTACTCACGCTGGAACAACTTACACTAAAATCAGTCATGCTCATGGCACTAGTGTCAGCTCAAAGGGTACAATCCCTCCACCTTCTGAGGCTGGACAGCATGACAGAGTCATTGGATTGTTTCACATTCCACATTCAGGGACTGGTCAAACAAACTAGACCAGGTACCACGCCTCCAGTCATGGAGTTCTGGGCATATTCATCTGACCCACGGCTATGTGCCAAGACCCATCTCGCCAATTACATAGACACAACACACAACTTAAGAGGGAGAGAAAAAGCCTTATGGATAAGCCACAAGAAGCCTCATGGTCAGGTGACGAGCCAAACCATTTCAAGGTGGCTCAAGCAGGTGCTTAAGTCCGCGGGAGTCAATACCAATGTTTACAAATCTCACTCCACCAGGGCTGCATCTACGTCGGCGGCTAGTCGAATGGACGTGCCTATGGACCATATTCTGGCCAGAGCAGGATGGACCTCGGAAAGAACTTTCCAAAGGTTTTATAATAAACCGCTGACGCAACCTGCTACATTTGCAGACAAAATTTTAGAGTCTGCAGATAATATTTAATTTGAGCCCTGGGGAGCTCTCTGTTTTTTGTTGTCATTAATAAACCTTTTTGTTCACAAACAGGCTCTTTATTGCGATAACATACTTCCTCCCTCTAAGTTCTTCAGACAGTGAGTGAAGCATGAGCTGGTACACGGTTCGGAATCACAGAGCTTTGAAGTCTTCACGTAGTCACTCACGTGACTCCGAAATAAAATAGTAAGTTTAAACGAGAATTTACCAGTTTGAAGTTTGATCTGTATTTTATGAGGAGTTACGATGAGGGATTACGTGCCCTCCGCTCCCACCCTCTATTATACAGATCAACTGGTAATTAAGTTCTTATTTCTTCTTTACTATCTTTATTTCAATCGTTGTGTTTTTTCTGTGAATCCACACCGCTGCTTTGAAGAATGTCGCGCATGCGTGCTGGACGGGGTCTTCACGTAATCCCTCATCGTAACTCCTCATAAGATACAGATCAAACTTCAAACTGGTAAGTTCTCGTTTAATCTTACTATTATCTGCCTCAGAGGGCAGTGGAGGCCAATTCTCTGAATACATTCAAGAGAGAGCTAGGTAGAGCTCTTAAGGATAGCGGAGTCAGGGGGTATGGGGAGAAAGCAGGAACGGGGTACTGATTGAGAATGATCAGCCTTGATCACTTTGAATGGCGGTGCTGGATCGAAGGGCCGAATGGCCTACTCCTGCACCTATTGCCTATTGTCTATAATACTTATGGATTAGCATCCTGTGGGGGAGTAGTGAAGGACTGGTATATTTTGGGGTAGTACTGATATAGTGACACATTCGATGGTATTACTGAAGGGGTGAAAAACTGTGTGTAGAACTGATGAAATTGCATACTTAAGGTGGTACTGACAGAGTGAAACACCGTCGGGCAGAGATGATGGACTGACATACTGTGGGGTTGTACTGATGAGAGTGACACGCTCTTGGGTACGACTAATGGAGTAACATGTAGTACTGATGGAGTGGCAGACTGTGAAGTAGTATTGATGAGTGACCTAACGTAGGGTATTATTGATGTAATGGCACATTCTGGGGTAGTACTGATGGAGTGACACACTATGCGGTAGTACTATTGTTATGACATAATGTGGGATGGAATTGGTAGTGACACTCTGCGGTAGTACTGATGGAGTGACGCACTGTAGGATAGTACTGGTGTAATGGTTTCCTGTCGGATAGTACTGATGGAGTGACGCACTGTAGGGTAGTACTGGTGTAATGGTATACTGTTGGATAGTACTGATGGAGTGACACACTGTGGGGTAGTACTGGTGTAACGGTATACTGTTGGATAGTACTGATGGAGTGACGCAATGTAGGGTAGTACTGGTGTAATGGTATACTGTGGGATAGTACTGATGGAGTGACGCACTGTGGGGTAGTACTGGTGTAACGGTATACTGTGGGATAGTACTGATGGAGTGACATCGGCGAGACCAAGCGCAAGCTCGACGATCGTTTCGCTGAACAGCTCCACACAGTCGTACCTGATCTCCCGGTTGCTCAGCACTTTAACTCACCCCCGCTCCCCCATTCCCAATCTGAACTTTCTGTCCTGGGCATCCTCCGTTGTCAGAGTGAGGCCCAGCGCAAATTGGAGGAACAGCACCTCATACTTCGCTTGGGCAGCAAACATACCAGCGATATGAACATTGACTTATCTAACTTCAATTAGCCATTGCTTCCCCTCTCTCTCCATCCCTCCTCCTTCCCAGTTCTCCCACCAGTCTCACTGTCTCCAACAACATTCTATCACTTTCCCGTCGACCTCTCCGACATCAGTCTAAAGGGTCTCGACCCGAAACTTCACCCATTCTTTCTCTCCAGAGATGCTGCCTGTCTCGTTGAGTTACACCAGCATTTTGTGCCTACCTTCGATTTAAACCAGCATCTGCATTTCTTTCCTACACGAAGTACAAGGCACGGCAGGACTTTCGGCTAATAATAGCTGTGCCGAACATGAGACGACCACCCTTACCTGCCTGCTCACAATGTATATCCCTTCATTACCTGAAAATCTGAACTTGTCTTAAATGTCACTATTGTATCTGCCTCCAACACCAGTGGAGTGGGTGGTAAGATTTTAGGACCCGTTATACAGGATGATGTGATAGAGTATTTATAAGTGCACGATGAAATAGGCATAAGTTGGCATGGCTTTGTGAAGGGAAGGTTGTGTTTGATAAATTTGCTGGAATTATTTGAAGAAGTAAATAGCAAAACAGCCAAAGGAGAGACAGTAGATGTTGTTAACTTTGATTTTCAGAAAGCCTTTGACCAGGTGTCACAAGATGGCTGCTTAGGAAGATGAGAGCCAACGGTGACAAAGGGTAAACATCAGCATGGATAACTGGCTGGCTGGATGGCAAAAGACAAAGAGTGGCAATAAAGAGGGATTTTTTTCTCGTTGGCTAGTGAAGATCTTCAAGGATCGATGTTTGTCCGCTACTCCACGTTTTATATTATGATTTGGACGAGGGGATTGAAGGCTTTGTGGCCAGGTTTTCGGATGTTACGAAAAAAGGTGGAAGGGCAGGTAGTTTAGAGAAAGCATGGACTCCGCAGAAGGACTAGGACATGTTGGGGGAATGGGTAGAGAAGTGGCAGATGGAATATAGTGTAGCAAAGTGCGGAGTACTGCATTTTGGTAGTAGGAATAATGGCGTAGACTATTGTCTAAGTGGGAAAATAATCCATCAATCTGAAGTTCAAAGGGACTTGGGAGTGCTGGTTATCGTGTCGTATCTCCGTTCGTGCTACGGCCCAACAACGTGGAGTCGGCGGCCTCCAGCTGGGATCGACCTTGAAGAATCCGGTGGCAGGGCCTGGACTTGCCATCTCGGAGGCTTCGGCCGTGGGCCCTGCAGACCGCAACATCTGGAGTTCGCAGGTCCCTGGCTGGCGACCGGCTTTCGGGAGCTCCAGCCGTAGCAGCTTCGACCGCCCCGAAGCGCGAAGTTTGACCGACCCGCTCGCAGGGCCCTCATCGCCCTGCGTGGCTCGGTCGCGGCACTTCCCATCACCCGGTGGGGGCTTAGGACCTTCATCGGCCTGCTCGGCTCGGCCCTGGGACTTTCCATCGCCCGGTGGGGGTTCAAAAGTCGAGAGCCTCGGTCGCCTCGTGGCACCACGGGAGAAGAATGAGGAGGAGATAAGACTTTTCTTTGCCTTCCATCGCAGTGAGGGTGTGCCTGGAGCAATTACTGTGATGGCTGTTTGTGTTAAAATTGTAATTGTAATTGTAATTGTGTGTCTTGTGTTCTTTATTGTCTACTGCCGGACTCACGTGAGAGGACGCTGGCGCTATTTGTTCGACGCTGCTCCGTCAGGACAAATCTTTTGTTTGTTTGTTTGTTTTTATGTCCTGACTGTTTTGTAAAGCGTCTTTGAGCAATTGGAAAAGCGCTATAAAAAATAAATGTTTATTATTATTATTATTATTATAACATATAACATATAACATATAACATATAACATATAACATATAACATATAACATATAACAACTACAGCATGGAAACAGGCCTGTCCGGCCCTACCAGTCCACGCCGACCATTCTCCCTGACCTAGTCTCATCTACCTGCACTCAGACCATAACCCTCCAATCCCCTCCTATCCATATACCTATCCAATTTACTCTTAAATAATAAAATCGAGCCAGCCTCCATCACTTCCACCGGAAGCCCATTCCATACAGCCACAACCCTCTGAGTAAAGAAGTTCCCCCTCATGTTACCCCTAAACCTTTGTCCCTCAATTCTGAAGCTATGTCCCCTTGTTGGAATCTTCCCCACTCTCAAAGGGAAAAGCCTACCCACGTCAACTCTGTCCGTCCCTCTCATAATTTTAAAAACCTCTATCAAGTCCCCCCTCAACCTTCTACGCTCCAAAGAATAAAGACCCAACCTGTTCAACCTCTCTCTGTAGCCCTGCGTGGCTCGGTTCCCAAATTATTATTCCCAAATTTTTTATCTGCAAGTTGAATCGGTGAGAATGATCAGCCATGATCACATGGAATGGTGGTGCTCGAAGGGCCGAATTGCCTACTCCTGCACCTATTGTCTATTGTCTATTGTCTAATGGAAGCAAACTCATTGCTTGCATTCATTTCAAGAGGACTTGTACACAGAAACACGGATTTAATTTTGAGGCTATACAAGGCGACGGGAAGGCCGCATTTGGAATATTGTGAGCAATTCTGGGCACCATATCAGAGGAAAGGTGTGCTGGCTCTGGAGAGGGTCCAGAGGAGATTTACAAGAATGATCCCAGCAATAAGTTAACCTCTGGCGAGCGTTTGGTCGACTCCCGGATTGCACTCGGAGTTTAGAAGTATGAGGGTGGACCTCATTGAAACATACAAATATGTGAATGGTTTAGATCCAGTGGATGTGGAAAGTATGTTTCCACTTGTGGGAGCGTCTCGGACAAGAGATCATTTCCTCAGAATTAATCTACGTTCTCTTTTGAAGATGATCAGAAATTTAATTAGTCAGAAGGTGATGAATTTGTGGAATTATTTGCCACAACAGGCTGTGTACGTCACGTCACTGGATATTTAAAGGCGTAGACAGAACGATTCTGGATTCATACAGGTATCAGAAGTTATGGGGAGATGGTAGGAGAATGGGGGTTGGAGGGAAAAAGCTTGGCGGATAAGACGATCGGCCGAATGGTCTAATTCTACTCCTATTCCTTATCACCCAATGCCCACCTGCGGTATTGCGTTCGATGCACACACTGCCCCTTGCTTTCCCCGCACACCTCATTTAAACTTCATCCCTTTCACCATAAAGGGGTGGCCTTCAATACTTGATATTTCCATCTTGACAAGAATGTTCTGACTGTTTACCATATATTTGCCTCTCATAATTTGCTATCGATCTATCAGGTTACTGCCCGAACTCCGATGAATCAGTCCAACGTCTGGTTGTTCATACGCCCCAGGCGATGTTCTTGTAAACGCGTTGAACACGATTTCCGAAGCGCCCATATTCTTCGTGTACGAGAGCGAACATAACTGTACACATTGCTGCAAAAGCGGCCGAAGTAAAGTTCTCTAAAGTTGAATATTGACATCTGACTCATATTCAATGACTCGGTGCCTGCCTGCCAACCGCGCCAACCTGAAGTGCCCAAACACTTGTCTTACACTCAGCCCATAACAGATATTGATTAACCCCATACATACATACATACTTATACGGAACAGGGATAAAGAATAAACAGGTGTCGTGCGTGTGTGTGCGCGCGTTATAAACAAGTGCTGTCTGTGAAAAAATCTTTATTGGTGTACGGTTCCTCCTGACATCCACCCATCCATCCACACACCCACCGATCGATCAATCAATCAATCTTTGATTAATTCTTATTATTATTAATAATATTAATTGTTATTACTATAGTATTATTATTGTATTTACTACCCCCGGCACGTAGCTGAACCACCAGGGCAGGGAGGAGACTATCCGGCATTTGGAAGTGCTTCCGGGAAGTGTGTCTGATGTGTGTGGGTCTGTGTGTGTGTCTGTGTGTGTGTCTGTGTGTGGGTGTGTGTTTGGGTCTGTGTTTGAGTCTGTGTTTGGGTCTGTGTTTGGGTCTGTGTTTGGGTCTGTGTTTGGGTTTGTGTTTGGATTTATGTTTGGGTCTGTGTTTGGGTTTGGGTTTGTGTTTGGGTTTGTGTCTGGTGTCTGGTGTGGGCGTTATAAACAAGTGCCGCGTGCTGTCTGTGGAAAGATCTTTATTGGTGTACGGTTGCTGTAATGTTAAATGCAGTGATGGCCTTGCATTAATGCAATATTACATCACCCTGGGATGTGAAATGCATTAAAAAATCATTGCAATAATCATGCAAAACCTCTCAAATGTTAAATGCAATTGATGCATCGCATTAGGATAACTTTGCAGGCTGCTGCAATGTTAAATGCAGTGATGGCCTTGCATTAAAGTCACCTAGCTACCCCCAATGGATGTATTATGCATTAAATTAATTGCAATAATTTTGCAAAACCTCTCAAATGTTAAATGCAACAAATGCATCGCATTAGGATGACTTTTCAGGCTGCTGCAATGTTAGATGCAGTGATCGCCTTGCACTAAAGAAATATTGCAACACCCTGCGATGTGAAATGCAATAATAATCCTGCAAAACCTCTCAAATGTTAAATGCGACTAATGCATCGTATTAGGATAACTTTGCAGGCTGCTGAATTGTTAAATGCAGCGCTGGCGTTGCATTAAAGCAATATTGCAAACCCCTGGGATGTTAAATGCAATAAAATTAATTGCAATAATTTTGCAAAACCTCTCAAATGTTAAATGCAATTAATGCAACGCATTAGAACAACTCTGCAGGCTCCTGCAATGTTAAATACAGCGCAGGCCTTGCATTAAAGCAAAATTGCAGCTGTTCTGGGGTATTAAACGCATTAAAATCATTGTAATAATCATGCAAAATCTCTCAAATGTTCAATGCAACTAATGCATCGTATTATGATAACATTGCAGACTGCTGCAAAGTGAAATGCAGTGATGGCCTTGCATTAAAGAAATATTGCAGCCTCCTGGGATGTTTAATGCAATAAAATTAATTGCAATAATCATGCAAAACCACTCAAATGTTAAATGCAACTGATGCAACGCATTAAAATCTTTATTGGTGTACGGTTCCCCCATGACATCCATCCACCCACCCACCGATCGATCAATCAATCAATCAATCTTTGATTAATTCTTATTATTATTAATAATATTAATTATTATTACTATGGTATTATTATTGTATTTACTACCCCCGGCACGTAGCTGAACCTCCAGGGCAGGGAGGAGACTATCAGGCATTTGGAAGTGCTTCCGGGAAGTGTGTCTGATGTGTGTGGGTCTGTGTGTGTGTCTGTGTGTGTGTCTGTGTGTGGGTGTGTGTTTGGGTCTGTGTTTGAGTCTGTGTTTGGGTCTGTGTTTGGGTCTGTGTTTGGGTTTGTGTTTGGGTCTGTGTTTGGGTTTGTGTTTGGGTTTGTGTTTGGATTTATGTTTGGGTCTGTGTTTGGGTTTGTGTTTGGGTTTGTGTCTGGTGTCTGGTGTGGGCGTTATAAACAAGTGCCGCGTGCTGTCTGTGGAAAGATCTTTATTGGTGGACGGTTGCTGTAATGTTAAATGCAGTGATGGCCTTGCATTAATGCAATATTACACCACCCTGGGATGTGAAATGCATTAAAAAATCATTGCAATAATCATGCAAAACCTCACAAATGTTAAATGCAATTGATGCATCGCATTAGGATAACTTTGCAGGCTGCTGCAATGTTAAATGCAGTGATGGCCTTGCATTAAAGTCATCTAGCTACCCCCAATGGATGTAATATGCATTAAATTAATTGCAATAATTTTGCAAAACCTCTCAAATGTTAAATGCAACAAATGCATCGCATTAGGATGACTTTTCAGGCTGCTGCAATGTTAAATGCAGTGATCGCCTTGCATTAAAGAAATATTGCAACACCCTGCGATGTGAAATGCAATAATAATCCTGTAAAACCTCTCAAATGTTAAATGCGACTAATGCATCGTATTAGGATAACTTTGCAGGCTGCTGCATTGTTAAATGCAGCGCTGGCGTTGCATTAAAGCAATATTGCAACCCCTGCGATGTTAAATGCAATAAAATTAATTGCAATAATTTTGCAAAACCTCTCAAATGTTAAATGCAATTAATGCAACGCATTAGAACAACTCTGCAGGCTCCTGCAATGTTAAATGCAGCGCAGGCCTTGCATTAAAGCAAAATTGCAGCTGTTCTGGGGTATTAAACGCATTAAAATCATTGTAATAATCATGCAAAATCTCTCAAATGTTCAATGCAACTAATGCATCGTATTATGATAACATTGCAGACTGCTGCAAAGTGAAATGCAGTGATGGCCTTGCATTAAAGAAATATTGCAGCCTCCTGGGATGTTTAATGCAATAAAATTAATTGCAATAATCATGCAAAACCACTCAAATGTTAAATGCAACTGATGCAACGCATTAAAATCTTTATTGGTGTACGGTTCCCTCCTGACATCCATCCACACACCCACCGATCGATCAATCAATCAATCTTTGATTAATTCTTATTATTATTAATAATATTAATTGTTATTACTATAGTATTATTATTGTATTTACTACCCCCGGCACGTAGCTGAACCTCCAGGGCAGGGAGGAGACTATCCGGCATTTGGAAGTGCTTCCGGGAAGTGTGTCTGATGTGTGTGGGTCTGTGTGTGTGTCTGTGTGTGTGTCTGTGTGTGGGTGTGTGTTTGGGTCTGTGTTTGAGTCTGTGTTTGGGTCTGTGTTTGGGTCTGTGTTTGGGTCTGTGTTTGGGTTTGTGTTTGGATTTATGTTTGGGTCTGTGTTTGGGTTTGTGTTTGGGTTTGTGTTTGGGTTTGTGTCTGGTGTCTGGTGTGGGCGTTATAAACAAGTGCCGCGTGCTGTCTGTGGAAAGATCTTTATTGGTGTACGGTTGCTGTAATGTTAAATGCAGTGATGGCCTTGCATTAATGCAATATTACACCACCCTGGGATGTGAAATGCATTAAAAAATCATTGCAATAATCATGCAAAACCTCTCAAATGTTAAATGCAATTGATGCATCGCATTAGGATAACTTTGCAGGCTGCTGCAATGTTAAATGCAGTGATGGCCTTGCATTAAAGTCACCTAGCTACCCCCAATGGATGTAATATGCATTAAATTAATTGCAATAATTTTGCAAAACATCTCAAATGTTAAATGCAACAAATGCATCGCATTAGGGTGACTTTTCAGGCTGCTGCAATGTTAAATGCAGTGATCGCCTTGCATTAAAGAAATATTGCAACACCCTGCGATGTGAAATGCAATAATAATCCTGCAAAACCTCTCAAATGTTAAATGCGACTAATGCATCGTATTAGGATAACTTTGCAGGCTGCTGCATTGTTAAATGCAGCGCTGGCGTTGCATTAAAGCAATATTGCAACCCCCTGGGATGTTAAATGCAATAAAATTAATTGCAATAATTTTGCAAAACCTCTCAAATGTTAAATGCAATTAATGCAACGCATTAGAACAACTCTGCAGGCTCCTGCAATGTTAAATGCAGCGCAGGCCTTGCATTAAAGCAAAATTGCAGCTGTTCTGGGGTATTAAACGCATTAAAATCATTGTAATAATCATGCAAAATCTCTCAAATGTTCAATGCAACTAATGCATCGTATTATGATAACATTGCAGACTGCTGCAAAGTGAAATGCAGTGATGGCCTTGCATTAAAGAAATATTGCAGCCTCCTGGGATGTTTAATGCAATAAAATTAATTGCAATAATCATGCAAAACCACTCAAATGTTAAATGCAACTGATGCAACGCATTAAAATCTTTATTGGTGTACGGTTCCCTCCTGACATCCATCCACACACCCACCGATCGATCAATCAATCAATCTTTGATTAATTCTTATTATTATTAATAATATTAATTGTTATTACTATAGTATTATTATTGTATTTACTACCCCCGGCACGTAGCTGAACCTCCAGGGCAGGGAGGAGACTATCCGGCATTTGGAAGTGCTTCCGGGAAGTGTGTCTGATGTGTGTGGGTCTGTGTGTGTGTCTGTGTGTGTGTCTGTGTGTGGGTGTGTGTTTGGGTCTGTGTTTGAGTCTGTGTTTGGGTCTGTGTTTGGGTCTGTGTTTGGGTCTGTGTTTGGGTTTGTGTTTGGATTTATGTTTGGGTCTGTGTTTGGGTTTGTGTTTGGGTTTGTGTTTGGGTTTGTGTCTGGTGTCTGGTGTGGGCGTTATAAACAAGTGCCGCGTGCTGTCTGTGGAAAGATCTTTATTGGTGTACGGTTGCTGTAATGTTAAATGCAGTGATGGCCTTGCATTAATGCAATATTACACCACCCTGGGATGTGAAATGCATTAAAAAATCATTGCAATAATCATGCAAAACCTCTCAAATGTTAAATGCAATTGATGCATCGCATTAGGATAACTTTGCAGGCTGCTGCAATGTTAAATGCAGTGATGGCCTTGCATTAAAGTCACCTAGCTACCCCCAATGGATGTAATATGCATTAAATTAATTGCAATAATTTTGCAAAACATCTCAAATGTTAAATGCAACAAATGCATCGCATTAGGGTGACTTTTCAGGCTGCTGCAATGTTAAATGCAGTGATCGCCTTGCATTAAAGAAATATTGCAACACCCTGCGATGTGAAATGCAATAATAATCCTGCAAAACCTCTCAAATGTTAAATGCGACTAATGCATCGTATTAGGATAACTTTGCAGGCTGCTGCATTGTTAAATGCAGCGCTGGCGTTGCATTAAAGCAATATTGCAACCCCCTGGGATGTTAAATGCAATAAAATTAATTGCAATAATTTTGCAAAACCTCTCAAATGTTAAATGCAATTAATGCAACGCAATAGAACAACTCTGCAGGCTCCTGCAATGTTAAATACAGCGCAGGCCTTGCATTAAAGCAAAATTGCAGCTGTTCTGGGGTATTAAATGCATTAAAATCATTGTAATAATCATGCAAAATCTCTCAAATGTTCAATGCAATAATGCATCGTATTATGATAACATTGCAGACTGCTGCAAAGTGAAATGCAGTGATGGCCTTGCATTAAAGAAATATTGCAGCCTCCTGGGATGTTTAATGCAATGAAATTAATTGCAATAATCATGCAAAACCACTCAAATGTTAAATGCAACTGATGCAACGCATTAAAATCTTTATTGGTGTACGGTTCCCTCCTGACATCCATCCACCCACCCACCGATCGATCAATCAATCAATCTTTGATTAATTCTTATTATTATTAATAATATTAATTATTATTACTATGGTATTATTATTGTATTTACTACCCCCGGCACGTAGCTGAACCTCCAGGGCAGGGAGGAGACAATCCGGCATTTGGAAGTGCTTCCGGGAAGTGTGTCTGATGTGTGTGGGTCTGTGTGTGTCTGTGTGTGTGTGGGTGTGTGTGTGGGTGTGTGTGTGGGTGTGTGTGTGTCTGTGTGTGTGTGGGTGTGTGTTTGGGTTTGTGTTTGGGTTTGTGTTTGGGTCTGTGTTTGTGTTTGTGTTTGGGTCTTTGTATGTGTTTGTGTTTGAGTCTCCCCCCCTCTCCCCCCTCTCTCTCTCTCCCCCAGCTCTCTCTCTCTCTCTCTCCCCCAGCTCTATCTCTCCCCCCCCTCTCTCTCTCCCCCAGCTCTATCTCTCTCTCTCTCTCTCCCCCTCTCTCTCTCCCCCTCTCTCTCCCCTCTCTCTCTTCCCTCCCTCCCTCCCTCCCTCCCTCCCTCCCTCCCTCCCTCCCACTCCCCCTCTCTCTCTCTCTCTCTCTCTCTCTCTCTCTCTCTCTCTCTCTCTCTCTCTCTCTCTCTCTCTCTCTCTCTCTCTCTCTCTCTCTCTCTCTCTCTCTCTCTCTCTCTCTCTCTCTCTCTCTCTCTCTCTGTGTGTGTGCTTGTGTTACAGTTCTTGGCATTGTAATAAAAAACAGACGTCACCCTAATTGTGTGCATGTGTGTGTGTGTGTGCGAGCTGACTGACTTACCCCAGTCTAGTAGACACTCCGACACTCCAGCAGTTGTGACCAAGCTTGCGATGGCCGTCTTTTATCTGCCTGCCTGCCTGCCACCCGCGCCAACCTGAAGGGCCCAAACACTTGTCTTACACTCAGCCCATAACAGATATTGATTAACCCCGTACATACATACATACTTATACGGAACAGGGATAAAGAATAAACAGGTGTCGTGCGTGTGTGTGCGCGCGTTATAAACAAGTGCTGTCTGTGAAAAAATCGAGCTATAATTTATAAATTTATCAATAAGCTACGACCTTTAAATTATAAACAGGCATGTTGGCCGGTGTGGGCATGTGGGACTAGTGTAGATGGGGCATGTTGGTCGGTGTGGGCGGGTGGGACTAGTGTAGATGGGGCATGTTGGTCAGTGTGGGCAGGTGGGACTAGTGTAGATGGGGCATGTTGGACGGTGTGGGCAGGTGGAACAAGTGTAGATGGGGCATGTTGGTCGGTGTGGGCGGGTGGGACTAGTGTAGATGGGGCATGATGGTCTGTGTGGGCGGGTGGGACTAGTGTAGATGGGGCATGTTGGTCAGTGTGGGCAGGTGGGACTAGTGTAGATGGGGCATGTTGGACGGTGTGGGCAGGTGGGACTAGTGTAGATGGGGCATGTTGGTCAGTGTGGGACTAGTGTAGATGGGGCATGTTGGTCAGTGTGGGCGGGTGGGACTAGTGTAGATGGGGCATGATGGTCTGTGTGGGCGGGTGGGACTAGTGCAGATGGGGCATGTTGGTCAGTGTGGGCAGGTGAGACTAGTGTAGATGGGGCATGTTGGACGGTGTGGGCAGGTGGGACTAGTGGAGATGGGGCATGTTGTTCAGTGTGGGACTAGTGTAGATGGGGCATGTTGGTCAGTGTGGGCAGGTGGGACTAGTGTAGATGGGGCATGTTGGTCAGTGTGGGCAGGTGGGACTAGTGTAGATGGGGCATGTTGGTCGGTGTGGGCAGGTGGGACTAGTGTAGATGGGGCATGTTGGTCGGTGTGGGACTAGTGTAGATGGGGCATGTTGGACGGTGTGGGCGGGTGGGACTAGTGTAGATGGGGCATGATGGCTATCCACCTCTTGCTATTAAAAGATATTTTATAAATTAAAGCTCATAGTTTTTTGTTTGGGAGAGAGAGGGAGGGAGGGAGGGAGGGAGAGAGGGAGGGATGGAGTGACAGAGGGAGGGAGGGAGAGAGGGGGGGGAAGAGAGAGGAGGGGGAGAGAGAGGAGGGGGAGAGAGGAGGGGAGAGAGAGAGGAGGGGAAAGAGAAGGGGGAGAGCTATTTAATCTTGTTATTAAAAAGATATTTTATACCTCAAAAAGCTACGAGCTTTAATTTATAAAATATCTTTTAATAGCAAGAGGTGGAGACTGGGTGTGGACAATGTCGCCCGTCGGGCGGGCTGCTAATTGAGCATTGGTGGGATCGCTGAGCCTTGGGGAAGTTGTGGGCTTATGAAGGGCCACATGTGCTCACTGTTTCTTTCAACAAAATGGCCGCCACATGTGCTCACTGTTTCTTTGTGTCAATGTTTGTCCTTGCTTGCTGGCTCCCCTTCCCTCTCTCTCTCCCCCTCCTCTCTCTCACAATAGGTACAGGAGGAGGCCATTCGGCCCTTCGAGCCTGTATGTACCGCCATTCAATGTGATCGCGGCTGATCGTTCTCAATCAGTACCCACTCTCTGTGTGAAAAAAAAGTTCTCATCTCGCTCCTAAAATACTTCCCCTTTATCCTTAAACTGTGACCCCTTGTTCTGGACATCCCCAACATCGGGAACAATCTTCCCGCATCTAGCCTGTCCGACCCCTTAAGAATTTTGTACGTTTCTCCCCTCAATCTTCTAAATTCCAGCGAGTACAAGCCGAGTCTATCCAGTCTATCTTCATATGAAAGTCCTGCCATCCCAGGAATCAATCTGGTGAACCTTCTCTGTACTCCCTCTATGGCAAGAATGTCTTTCCTCAGATTAGGAGACCAAAACTGTACGCAATACTCCAGGTGCGGTCTCACCAGGGCCCTGTACGACTGCAGAAGGACCCCTTTGCTCCTAATCTCAAAACTAGGAGACCAAAAACGGTACGCAATACTCCAGGTGCGGTCTCACCAATGCCCTGTACAACTGCAGCAGAACGTCCCTGCTCCTATACTCAAATCCCCTCCCTATGAATGCCAACATACCATTGGCTTTCTCCAATGCCCGCTGCACCTGCATGCCTACTTTCAATGACTGGTGCACCACGACACCCAGGTCTCGTTGCGTCTCCCCTTTTCCTAATCGGCCACCATTCAGATAATAGTCTGCTTTCCTGTTCTTGCCAGCAAAGTGGACAACCTCACATTTATCCAGAAGTGCTTTGAAAGGCTGGCCCTCTCACACATCAAATCCAGCAATCACTGACTCACTGGACTCGCGTCAATGTGCCAACACATCCACAGAGGACGCCATCTCTCTGGCTCTTCGCACTGTCCTGACTCACCTGGAGAGACAGGGCACGTACGCGAGGATGCTACTCATTGACTCTAGCTCTGCCTTCAAACACGCTCATCCCCCACCAAGCTCGTCACCAAATTCCACCAGCTAGGCCTCGGCTCGCCGTTATCATGATAGGAGTAGAATTGGGCCATTCGGCCCATCAGGTCTACTCTGCCATTCAATCATGGCTGACCAATCTCTCTCTCCCAACCCCATTCTCCTGCCTTCTCCCCATAACCTCTGACACCTGTACTAATTCAGAATCTATCTATCTCTGCCTTACATATATCCACCGACTTGCCCTCCACAGCCTTCTGTGGCAAAGAATCCCACAGATTCACCACCGTCTGACTAAAGAAATCTCTCCTCATCTCCTTCCTAAAGGACTCTCTGTCCTTTAATTCTGAGGCTATGACTAGTCCTAGACTCTCCCACTAGTGGAAACATCCTCTCCACATCCACTCTATTCAAGCCTTTCACTATTCTGTATGTTTCAATAGACAATAGGTGCAGGAGGAGGCCATTCGGCCCTTCGAGCCTGTATGCACCGCCATTCAATGTGATCATTGCTGATCATTCTCAATCAGTACGCCCGTTCCTGCCTTCTCCCCATACCCCCTGACTCCGCTATCCTTAAGAGCTCTATCTAGTTCTCTCATGAATGTATTCAGAGAATTGGCCTCCACTGCCCTCTGAGGCAGAGAATCCCACAGATTCAAACTCTCTTTTATTTCTTTTTTAAAAATAAATGTTATTTAAGTTTTAACAGAACTCATACATGTTACATTTCATAGTAAGCAATAATAACTACATTATAAATTCGATTATACATGTATTGTTCTGTATTATCTCCCCTCCCACCCCCTTCTTCCCCCCACCCCCCCAGTTAAAAAGAAGGAAAAAGAAAAAGAAAAAGAAAGAGAGAAAAAAAGAAATCTGGAGTCCAGAATGAGACACTTCTGGGTAATTTCTTATTAAATTCTTATTAAAGGTATCAAAACAATCCTGAATTTAAATATTTCCAATTCTTAATCCTAGCTTTAAAATGAATGGGTGCCACACCTTCAAGAAGAAGTCATATCCATTTCTCAGATTATACGTAGCTTTTTCTAATGGGATACAACTACACATTTCTGCAAACCATCTTTCAAACCTTATTTCATTTTGATCTTTCCAAGTGACCGCTACACATTTTTTTGCTACTGCTATTGCTATTTTGAGAAATCTTTCCTGATGTTTATCTAAAATTAGCTTTGGTAATATTCCTTTTGTATCTCCCAATAAAAACAACCTTGAATCCAATGGTATGGTCTTATTCATCAATTGTTCCAAAAAAATGTTTTAGGTCTTTCCAAAAAGGAGTTACCTTCTGACATGCCCATGTGGAGTGTAAAAAAGTACCCACATCTTGGTTGCATCTAATACAAATTTCAGATGAGTTTGGTTTTAAATTGTTTAATTTTTTCGGGGTTAAATATAGTTGATGTAAAAAATTATATTGTACTAAACTATATCTCACATTAATAGTATTTTTCATACTATCTAAACACAGTCTTTCCCAACTTGGTTCATCAATGATAATATTAAGATCTGTTTCCCATCTTTGTCTTGATTTTGAATTCCTATATTTGGACTAGATTTTTGTAATAATTTATACATTGATGATATAACATTTTTTTATTCCTTGCCCTGAATCAGGGTTTCAATTCCTTTAATCTGAAATAGAGACATTGAATTACCTAACTTTTCCCTTAAAAAAGATTGTAATTGATAATAGAAAAACATACTATTCCCTGGAATTTGATATTTATTTCTCAATTGAGAAAATGTAAAAAGTTATTTCCTTCATAGCAATCTCCTATATGTTTAATACCCTTCTGTTCCCAGACTTGTAGTATTTGATTATTCCAAGCAAACGGCAATAATCTATTTTTTACTAATGGAGTTTTAGCTGTTAAAACAAATCTTTTATCATTAACTTTAACTGTTTTCAACAATGTATTAATTAAATGTTTTAGCAAAGGTGACTCTTTATCCTTAACTAATAGCTTTGCTTTCCTTTTATATATAAATTCTTCTGGACATAACTCTTTTATTTTATCCATTTCAATTTTAACCCATGCTGTTTTTCCACCCTCTTGATAAAAGGATGAAATAAAACTCATTTGTGCTGCCAGATAATAATTTTCATGTTCATTTTTCCAGAGACACTCTTGGCATTTTACCTTTCAAAGAAAATTCCTCACAATTTTGTTCAATTCTTGAAATTTTTTATTTAGCAAACTCTCCAAAACTATCATTAAAAAGAAAAATCTCCAGACAGTGTTTGGAATAAATACTTTATCCTCGGAAAAATATTCATCTTAATACAGTTCACTCTCCCTAACAATGTAATTGAATATTCATCCATTCTTCAGGTCCTCATCTATTTTGTTTATTAGTGGTTTATAATTTAATTTATACAAATTATTTAACTTATTATCTACTTTAACTCCAAAGTACTTAATGCCTTCTTTTTGCCATTTAAACTGACTTTCTCTTTTACATTGGTTATAATTGCCTTCAAAAAGAGGCATTATTTCAGTTTTATCTTTATTAATTTTATATCCTGATACTTTCCCGTATTCCTCCAATCTGAAATATAATTTTCTTAAGGATTCCAATGGTCTAGGAAGACAAATTAAGACATCATCTGCAAATAAAGTAATTTTGTGATCTTCCTGATTAACTTTAAATCCTTTAATGTCTGAATCTGATCTTATTAGTTCTGCCAGAGGTTCAATAGCCAGATTCAAACTCTCTGTCACAGATTTAAAACTAGCCATATTCCCTGTCCTCAGGTATCTTTGCAAACAACTCGTCTGTCTGTCTGCGCTGGCTTTTGCAGTACACATTCTCGGAGCCACATGGGGGCAAAATATGATGGGAGGCCATGACTGAAGAAAATGTGGCCAAAGGAATATACTGCAAAAGGCAAGGGATGTTGTTTGCAAAGATACCTGACTACAGGGAATGTAGCCGGTTGCAAGCTGTGATCATCCATCGCCTCTATTGTGGACATGGTTGGAGGTGTGAATGTAAAACAAGGGCCGAAGCTGCCTTCATGTCTGGTCACTCCAATGTGATCATTGCTTCTATTGTGTAGCCCTGAGCTCTGGAATAAAGTGGAGATTTTTCTTTTTAATGATAGTTTTGGAGAGTTTGAGAAAGGGAGGGAGGGAGGGAGGGAGGGAGAGAGAGGGAGGGAGGGAGGGAGAGGGAGGGAGAGAGAGGGAGGGAGAGAGAG
Source organism: Rhinoraja longicauda (assembly GCF_053455715.1). Lineage (NCBI taxonomy): Eukaryota > Metazoa > Chordata > Chondrichthyes > Rajiformes > Arhynchobatidae > Rhinoraja > Rhinoraja longicauda. The sequence continues at coordinate 38,042 of NW_027602331.1, forward strand.
GGAGGGAGGGAGGGAGTGGGAGGGAGAGGGAGGGAGGGAGAGAGAGGGGGAGAGAGAGGATTCACCCACGTACAAACAAACTCAAAAAGCTACGAGCTTTAATTTATAGAAACAGAAACATAGAAAATAGGTGCAGGAGTAGGCCATTCGGCCCTTCGAGCCTGTACGCACCGCCATTCAATATGATCATGGCTGATCATCCAGCTCAGTAGCCTGTACCTGCCTTCTCTCCATACCCCCTGATCCCTTTAGCCACAAGGGCCACATCTAACGCCCTCTTAAATATAGCCAATGAACTGGCCTCAACTACCTTCTGTGGCAGAGAGTTCCACTGGCAGAGAATTCCAGTGGAATTATCAAATAAAATTAATTTATCAAAAAGCTACGAGCTTTAATTTATAAATTTATCAAAAAGCTACGAGCTTTAATTTTTAAATTTATCAAAAAGCTACGAGCTTTAAATTTATAAATTTATCAAAAGCTACTAGCTTTAATTTATCAATTGATCAAAAAGCTACGAGCTTTAATTTATAAACCGGCATGTTGGTCGTTGTGGGCAGGTGGGACTAGTGTAGATGGGGCATGTTGGTCGGTGTGGGCAGGTGGGACTAGTGTAGAAGGGGCATGTTGGTCGGTGCGGGCAGGTGGGACTAGTGTAGATGGGGCATGTTGGTCGGTGTGGGTGGGTGGTACTAGTGTAGATGGGGCATGTTGGTCGGTGTGGGCAGGTGGGACTAGTGTAGATGGGGCATGTTGGTCCGGTGTGGGCAGGTGGGACTAGTGTAGATGGGGCATGTTGGTCGGTGTGGGCAGGTGGGACCAGTGTAGATGGGGCATGTTGGTCGGTGTGGGCAGGTGGGACTAGTGTAGATGGCGCATGTTGGTCTGTGTGGGCAGGTGGGACTAGTGAAGATGGGGCATGTTGGCCGGTGTGGGAAGGAGGGACTAGTGTAGATGGGGGCATGTTGGTCGGTGTGGGCAGGTGGGACTAGTGCAGATGAGGCATGTTGGGCGGTGTGGGCAGGTGGGACTAGTGTAGATGGGGCATGTTGGGCGGTGTGGGCAGGTGGGACTAGTGTAGATGGGGCATGTTAGAAACATAGAAAATAGGTGCAGAGTAGGCCATTCGGCCCTTCGAGCCTGCACCGCCATTCAATATGATCATGGCTGATCATCCAGCTCAGTATCCCGTACCTGCCTTCTCTCCATACCCCCTGATCCCTTTAGCAAAAAGGGCCACATCTACCTCTTAAATATAGCCAATGAACTGGCCTCAACTACCTTCTGTGGCAGAGAATTCCACAGACTCACCACTCTCTGTGTGAAGAAATGTTTTCTCATCTCGGTCCTAAAAGACTTCCCCCTTATCCTTAAGCTGTGACCCCTGGTTCTGGACTCCCCCAACATCGGGAACAATCTTCCCGCATCTAGCCTGTCCAACCCCTTAAGAATTTTATATGTTTCTATAAGATCCCCCCTCAGTCTTCTAAATTCCAGCGAGTATAAGCCCA